>NW_017670623.1:116596-255944 GCF_001879085.1 Nicotiana attenuata
TCTTAATACGGCTGTGCACATTTATGTGACCCAAATGCAATCTCAACGAAGTCGAAATGTGTCAAAAATTGCAGGCTGCATTTATGTGACGCGCTGTTCGAGACATATTTTCACACGTTGCAATTCTTTATAAAATAATAATAATAAAAGCGGTATCAAGTTAAAAACACATAGGTCAAAAACATGTACTAAAAATCAAAATTAATATAAGCCAAATATGACAAGTTGAAGCCGATCGTTGCTAGAAAACACGGAACCCGGAAATCGCCTAACACCTTCTCCGCGTTAAACAGAATTCCTTTACTCGGATTTCTAGTTCGCGGACTGTTAACAGAGTCATAATTTCCTCGGTTCGGGATTCAACCGTGTGACTTGGGACACCATTAAATCTCCCAAGTGGCGACCTTGAAACCTGTAATAATAAATCCCGTCCGATTGTCCTTTAAGTGGAAAAACTCCTTTACACCCTCACGGTGTATTGATAAAGGAGGTGTGACAAGCTCTAGCGACTCATGCTGGGGATGACAAAACCCAGAACTTCGGTTCAGGTGTTTAGAATTCGAGGCTTAGGAATAATTGTATATTTTGGCTTTATCTGATTTTCTTACATGTTTCCTGCTAAATGTGCTAAATGGCTTACTTACTTTGATATTATTTCAAACTTATATATAAACTGTGCCGAAACCCTTTCTCTTCTCACCTCCGGGGATGTGTCTACTGTTGAGACTCCCTTTTCTGTTAGTGTCATACCTTGAAATAAGAAGAGGGCGGACAAGTTACTTAAGCCGGACATTCTCGCGGGGTCCCCGGTACGTAGCCCCTTCCTCAACTCGAGTTGTCCGGCTCGGGTTACACAGTCTTAGAACACAGACCCAGGATTGAACTAGAATAAAACTTGACTCCATGCCGGATCCCTAGTAGGAGCGCCTATCTGCCATCACGTGCATATGACTTAGGGGGACTCAACACAGGGGTTTGGGTCCGTCTAGGACAGGGTAACCAGATATGAAAAAGACCACCCTGATGCCATCTTACGTGTTGCATGTACATTCATTGTCTCGGAACTCGCATGCTGACCGGCTTGAAATATTTGGGAAAAGTGAAAAGGAAAAATTAGCAATTGTAGGGAGTTGACTATCTGTTCTAAAAAAACACCAATGTCCAATGTAGCGCCGAAAACTTTGCCTGATTTTTGAGAAAAAAATAAAAAAAAAAGCAAGAAAAGGCAAAAAAAATTGTTTTCACAAATGGTGTTGTTCATTTGGAATAGAAAATGGCAAAAAGAGTACTGTTTCCGAAATAGTGTATTTGTCAATTAAAGAAGAATCTTGCTTCGAAAATAGTTAGTTTAATCTGCCCGAACTTACGCTGGTTTGATTCTCAACGGGTGTGAGATAACGTAGGCACCTTATGCGGTACCAACCCACCCCTTTGCCAAAAATAGCCAAAAAATACCAAAATTTTAATTTTTATCCAATAAGTCGGGTGATGCCGTTCTTGTTTAAATAAGCCGAATGTTCCCCAAAAGGGCGCTAGGAAGGCCGCTTTTTGCAAAAAATAGCCACCTTGAGTCAGTTTTAAAAACGGTTGGTGCAGGCACAGCCTTAAATCTCCCTTCAGAAAGTGCTTGAGAAGGCCTGTTTCGCAAACTCGAGTCATTTGTTTTCTTAAAATAAATTTTTTTGAAAATAGCCACTTTGCTTTTTTAAGTCAAAATAAAGCACTCACATGGCCCGTGTCTTTAAATAGTCACAGTTGGACATTTGAAAACCTTCTCAGTCTTTGCGCAGGCCTGCGGCGATATGCCAGAGTGATGCCCCACGGCCCCAGGATGTGAAAGCTTTGATGTACTTTTGATCTAGTTTATATCTCAAGTCTGTGTGTTTGTATTTTGAGTCTGAATTCTGTAGTTTCCCTCAAGCAAAAACAAATAGTCTAGTATCTACTTATTTAATATAATATGAAAATCCCAAAAAATTAATCCCTTTATTTTTGCATTTAATTTGCAAGAACTACGCTTTCATTCTGATTCATGCTGGGGTCATGATACGTAGGCAATCTCCATAGGATCGACCTATAACCAAAAGAAAGAAAAAAAAAGAACAAAAAAAAGGGAAAGAAGGGAAAAAACAAGAAAGAGGGAAGAGAATAGGAACCAAAATAAGACAAAGCAAGAGTGAAAAAGAAGAAAAAAAAAGTAAGAAAAAAGAAGCAAAAAACAAAGAAGAGAAAGTTTGCAATTGGAAATAAGGAAAAGCCGGGATGACGCATGCGACCGATCAAAAGCATAATAGGAAACTGTTAACTGCTTATGTGCATTCACTCCCCAAATGTGCGGGTGACCAATAATAGTTAAATGCCCTAACCCTAACGATGGATGGGTTTTCATTTTTGTCATTAGCCTTCCAGAAAGGTGATTAGGTTTTGGTTGTTTTAAAGTGGTTAACTCCTATTTACAACACAAGGACAAAAAAGGCAGTTAGGCATCTTTGGCAACCCATTTCCTACAACACCCGGGACAACAACCAAACTGAACATGACATGCCAAGAATCAGATACCAGTATCGTGGACCGTCAAAAGAGGTAGAAGTGGTGGATGTCAAGCAATTGAGGGAAGAGATGTATAAGTTGAGGCAAACAGATGGCCGAGATGCATCAGGCCTGGGCTAAGGGTCAGCCTGGCGCCAGTTGATATCCCGCCAGTCCAGCATTGTATCCCACTTTTGGCTCAGTCTCAGGAGCTCCCTACTGTGAATTCATTCTCCATCCTTTTCCTTTCACCAACAAAGTTATGGCCACCACCTCTTATCCCCCCAAGCTTCCACCACCCAAACAAAACCTCCTCCACCAATCACCCCTGTCTTTTGGCGCCTCCACTTGCCACATTTACAAAGATCTTCCAGTGAGCATTGTTTCAACTCACGACGGCATTACTTACCCTCCTGAGCCTACCTTTAAAAGCTCATTGAGGCCATTATTCCTACACTCCTCACCTTGAGCTCCGTGGAAAACTGACAAGCCGCCTTAAGGAATCCGTGGAAACAGGAGAGAGGATAATTTCGAAAAGTAAAAAGCCTGGAAGGCAAATCCTTCAGGAACATTGAAAGGATTGGGTGGCCAAGTCAGATGTGGCCTACAAGGATTTGCTGCTTGTTCCCCGATGTCCAGCTGCCAGTCAGGGTTCAAGCTTACAAAGTTGATTTGTATTGTTGGACATGGTGACCTGTTAGCCATATTGAGGGGATTTTGTATGTAGATGGGGAGCGGGAGGAAGAGTGAGTTCATTTAAGCCATACTTTCAGTCAAAGTCTCAGGGTGCGGCCTGTGGAATGCGGTACACGCCGGCAAGATATGCTCGCGATGGTTACACTTGGATGATTTGGCCCAAGCGGTTTGCGTGCCATTTCCAGTACAAATAATCGAAATCGTCCCGGACCGTCTTGTCACTGACTAAAATTTAGAGAGGAGCCATGTGGCGAAAGCTTCAGGGGAGTACGGTTTCCAGTGGAGAGAGCAGGCGGCAAGATGTCGATTCCTCCAATTGAAAAGAGAGCGAGATGGTCAATACTTCTTGCAGGCTTTGAGCCTACTTACTATGCGTCACCTGGTTGTCATGTAGTAGAGGAAAATCTTTTAACGAGGTAGTGAAAATGGGAAGTATGGTTGAAGAGGAGGATCAAATCCGATAAAATTTCATGATGCTATTTCGGCAATCAAGGAAAGCTACCCAGGCTATCCAGAGCGGCACTAGAGGGTACTGGGAAAGAAAAAAGAAAGAAGATGTGGGGTAGTTGACTCGAGAACTTGGTCCAGGGCCCATCAACCATATTACCATCAAACCTCGACCCCGTCCCCAACCTACCCTTTCACACTCCATTACACTATGACCCACCCCATGGTCCCTACTTCTCTGTCCACCATGCCCATACATACCCCCAACATCCTTTACCCACGCCGCCATGGAATGCACCCACTCCACAAAAATACTTACCCAACTCAAACCACCTACCCACCTTCCAAGAGCCTACAAGGAATCCCCTGGAGCAGGTTTGCGAGCAGCAAAAATTTTCAAGCAAGAGAGGGCACAAGAAGCAGGAAACTTTTCACCCCCATCAGGAGAGTCATATGCCAGATCGTTTGGAGGAAACTAAATCATTTAACCTTGATTTGCACCGACCTCCGAATCATGTGGACAAAGGCGTCCAAGAAGATTCTCCTCCTTTGACATTGAAACCTTCTCAGTCTTGCGCAGGCCCGTGGCAATGCCGAGTGATGCCCCGCGGGCCCCAGGGTTTGAAGCTTTGATGTATTCCTAGTTAATCGAGTCTGTATTTTTGTTCTTGAGTCTGTTTTTGTAACTCCCCTTTTTGAGAAAAAAGAAAAACAAATAGTCTGGTAGCTTTTGTAATCGCAGTTGTTATTCCCCAAAAATGGTTTCCATATTTTCGCATGTGTTTGCAGAACTACGCTCGGTCTGATTCACACGGGGTCGTGATACGTAGGCAATCCCCATAGGATTCGACCGTAACAAAATGAAAAAAAGAAAAAACAAAAAAAGAATGAAAGGAAAGAGGTGAAAAACACGAAAGGAAAGAAAAACAAAAGAGGGAAAAACAAAAAGAAAAAGAAAATAAGAAACCAAACGAAAGGAACGAAGGCAAACAAGAGGAAATAAAAGGGAGCAAGAGAAAAGGAAAGAAAAGAGCGGAAAAATAATTTTGAGGCAGGGAGAGAATGGGAACAAGACAAACCAAGGTAAAAAAAGGAAAAGAAAAGAGAGGAAAGTGAGAGGAAAACAAAGAAAAGAGGGAAAGGCAAGAAACAAATAATGGAAAACACGAGGGAAGAATGAGAGGAAAGGCATGTCAAATAAAGAAAAATGAAAGCCGGGATGACGCATGCAACCAAGCGAAGTCATAATAGAAATCGTTAACTGCTTAGGTGCATTCATTCCCCAAAAGGGCGGCTATCTATTTGTTAATGCTCTAACCACTAACAAATTTGTTGTTGATGATGAGCCCAGGCAGGTGGTTTAGTTGGTTGGCATCCTGGCAACCCATTCCTACAACACCCGGGCAACAACCAAACTGAACATGACAGGCCAAGAATCAGATACCAGTATCGTGGACCCGTCAAAAGAGGTAGAAGTGGTGGATGTCAAAGCAATGAGGGAAGAGATGTATAAGTTGAGGCAACAGATGGCCGAGATGCATCAGGCCTGGGCTAAGGGTCAGCCGGCGCCAGTTTATCCCGCCAGTCCAGCATGTATCCCACCTTTGGCTCAGTCTCAGGAGCTCCCTACTGTGAATTCATCTCCATCTTTTCCTTTCTACCAACAAAGTTATGGCACCACCTCTTATCCCCCCAAGCTCCACCACCCAAACAAAACCCTCCTCCACCAATCACCCCTGTCTTTGTGGCGCCTCCACTTGCCACATTACAAAGATCTTCCAGTGAGCCATTGTTTCCAACTCACGACGGCCAGTACTACCCTCCTGAGCCTACCTTAAAAGCTCATGAGCCATATTCCTACACTCCTCACCTTGAGCTCCCGGTGGAAACTGACAAGCCGCTTAAGGATCCGGAACAGGAAGAGATATTTCGAAAAGTAAAAAGCCTGGAGCAATCCTTCAGGAACATGAAAGGATTGGGTGGCCAAGTCAGTGTGGCCTACAAGGATTTGTGCTTGTTCCCCGATGTCCAGCTGCCAGCAGGGTTCAAGTTACCAAAGTTTGATTTGTATGATGGACATGGTGACCCTGTAGCCCATATGAGGGGATTTTGTAGTAAGATGAGAGGAGCCGGGGGAAAGGATGAGTTATTAATGGCATACTTCAGTCAAAGTCTCAGTGGTGCGGCCTTGGAATGGTACACGCCGCAAGATCATGCTCGATGGTACACTTGGGATGATTTGGCCCAAGCGTTTGCGTGCCATTTCCAGTACAATATCGAAATCGTCCCGGACCGTCTGTCACTGACTAAAATTTAGAAGGAGCCTGGGGAAAGCTTCAGGGAGTACGGTTTCCAGTGGAGAGAGCAGGCGGCAAGAGTCGATCCTCCAATGAAAGAGAGCGAGATGGTCAATTACTTCTTGCAGGCTTTGGAGCCTACTTACTATGGTCACCTGGTGTCAGTAGTGGGAAAATCTTTTAACGAGGTAGTGAAAATGGGAAGTATGGTTGAAGAGGGGATCAAATCCGATAAAATCATGAGCTATTCGGCAATCAAGGAAACTACCCAGGCTATCCAGAGCGGCACTAGAGGGTACTGGGAAAGAAAAAGAAAGAAGATGTGGCGGTAGTTGACTCGAGAACTTGGTCCAGGGGCCCATCACCATATTACCATCAACCTCGACCCCGTCCCCAAACCTACCCTCACACTCCATAGCACTATTACCCACCCCATGGTCCCTACTTCTCTGTCCACCATGCCCATACATACCCCCAACATCCTACCCACGCGCCATGGCATGCACCCACTCCACAAAATACTTACCCAACTCAAAACACCTACCCACCTCCAAGAGCCTACAGGAATCCCCCTGGAGCAGGTTTGCGAGCCAGCAAAAATTTCAAGCAAGAGAGGGCACAGAAGCAGGAAACTTTCACCCCCATCGGAGAGTCATATGCAGAATCGTTTGAGAAACTAAATCATTATAACCTGATTGCACCGATTCCTCCGAATCATGTGGACAAGCGTGCAAGAAGCTTTGACCCTTCTAAAAGGTGTGAATACCATTCCAATGCCCAGGGGCACGATGTCGAAAGTTGCCGGGATTTGAAAAGAGAGATAGAAAGAATGATTCGGGAAGGGGTAAATGCAATCTAGGACAGTGCCACCCAGAACATTGCACAGAATCCTTTACCTGCACATGATGGTGCACATTTTGTGGGGAAGATCCATGGCGACAAGGAGTATGAGAATCCTCTTGGAAACTCGTTGAATGAAGTCAATGATATTGAATTTGGTGAAGGTCCCAACAACTTTGATGGGCAATCCAGTGGCTAAGATGTCAGGTTTGGTGATTGGAAAGATGTTCCACCTCATGGTGAACTAGAGTGGAGTTTTGGTGGTTTATATTGTTGTGATTTCTGTTGTCCGGGTTATTTTCAGGGTGGTAATCCGGATATTGTCTTGTGATCCAAATCCCTCTATCCTTTCACTTTGCCTTGTTTGTTTAGTCATAATAGCTTGTTTAGTGTTGTCTAGGTCTGTTCAAGGGTTGCAACTTTAGTTTAGTTTGCTTGTTTTGTTGTTTACACCGTCAGTCTAATGCAATTCTCCGTTTCCCGCCATTTTTAGTCATTTTATTTTGTTCCCTTCTCCTTTTACAATTCTTTTCATGCTGGTTCTAGTGACATGACATGCGCGCATAATTCTCAGCCCGATTTTTAAAATTCAGTTTAGTAATGAAGCAATGAAACAATGTTGAAGATGTAAAGGCATTTTGAGATCACTTTGAGCCCAAATCAAGTGAAACTGGGGGCAATAGAACATAAAGAAATACTGTTGCAATGCATCATGCCGCATCGGTTTGAAGCCAAAGGCAAGTTTGCCCCAACTCTACAGGGACCGTTCGTGGTACCGAGATTGTTGTCCAATGGTGCTAGGTAATTGAAAAATACAGAAGGAAAATATGTGAATCAATCAAAAGGTGTTATGTTCCTCAGCTTGTTTAACTGTGTAGTTTGTACTTGGCATGTTTTGGAGATTGGAATGACGAAGGCATTTTATTCTGCTATCCAAACACTTTATCCTTTGTTACCCCTTTTGAGCCTCGGTTATTTTCTTGCATACCCCTCTTTCGGAATCAATAATAAAACTCGTAAGCCCGAGCGGGGAAAGTAAGTGGAGAAACAAGAGAAAAATAGTGAAAAAGAAAAGAAAAAAAGAAGAGAAAAGAAAAAGAAAAGAAAAGAAAAGAAGAGAAAAGAAAAGAAAAGAAAAAAAAGAAGAAAAAGAANCCCTCGATCTCCCCTGTCGCGACCTGATTTGCCTTGTCCGGTTTGGGCTGGCCTTAGGCCCAATACCTATGTTTACATGGGTATTTTGTACGGCCTGCACATATCATGTGGCTTGGGCTCTTTGGGCTCAAGCTTATGACTGACCTGCCCTTTGCACGCCTGGTTTATGGTCTTTCCATATGGGCTACGTTCAAGCCCAAAATGGCTAGGACCTGAAATCATATGAGCTCAGGGACCCAAACGTAATAACTATTAGATAATATTAATTAATTAGGACTCTTGCTTTTATTATTAGAGACAAATAAAATATAGAGAATCATAGTTGCTTTTTAGGGTTGCCTTTTAAGTAATAAATGAGATGAGCCCCGCCAAACAAAAAATATGTAAATTGCGGGGCCCTCAATAAATGTTTATGTTAAAATACTTAGATTTCGAGATGGACCGTTTAGCGAATCTCACGGCCTTCTCCAAAGATAATAATGCGATAGTCGCTTTAGGCACGCAATTTAAATAATTTTACCTTCCTAAATACGGGTGCACATTTATGTGACCCAAATCCAAATCCCAACGAAGTCGAAATGTGTCAAAAATCGCGGGTGCATTTATGTGACGCGGTTCGAGACGTGTTTTCACGAAGTTGCAATTCTTTTAAAATAATAATAATAATAAAGCGGTTCAAAGTTAAATGCACATAGATTAAAACACGTACTAAAATCAAACAAATAAGCCAAATATGACAGTTTGAGCGACCGTGCTAGAACCACGGAACTCGGGAATGCCTAACACCTTCTCCCGGGTTAACAGAATTCCTTACTCGGATTTCTGGATCGCGGACTGTTAAACAGAGTCATAATTTTCTCGGTTCGGGATTCAACCGGTGACTTGGGACACCATTAATCTCCCAAGTGGCGACTCTGAAATCTTAATTATAAATCTCGTTCTGGTTGTCCTTTAAGTGGAAAAACTCCTTTACACCCTGTGGGTGTAGGAAAAAGGAGGTGTGACAGCTCTGGCGACTCTGCTGGGGACACAAACCCAGAACTTCGGTTCAGGGTTTAAGAATTCGAGCTTAGAACAATTGTTATGTTTGGCTTTATCTGATTTTTCTACATGTTTTCCTGCTAAATGTGCTAAATGCTTTACTACTTTGATATTATTCAAACTGTATATATAAACTGTGCCGAAACCCTTCTCTTCTCACCTCCGGGGATGTGCTTACTGGTTGAGACTCCCTATTCTGTTAGTGTCATACCTTGAAATAAGAAAGAGGCCGGACAAGTTACTAAGCCGGACGATCTCGCGGGTCCCCGGTACGTAGCCCCTTCCTCAACTCGAGTTGTCCGCTCGGGTACACAGTCTAGAACACATACCCAGGATTTGAACCTAGAATAACTTGACTCCATGCCGGATCCCTAGTAGGAGCGCTTATCTGCATCACGTGCATATGACTTAGGGGACTCAACACAGGGGTTGGGTCCGTCTAGGACAGGTAACCAGATATGAAAAAGACCACCCTGATGCATCTTACGTGTTGCATGTACATTCATTTGTCTCGGACTCGCATGCTGACCGGCTTGAATATTTGGGAAAAGTGAAAAGGAAAAATAGCAATGTAGGGAGTTGACTATCTGTTCTAAAAAAACACCAATGTCCAATTAGCGCCGAAACTCTGCCGGATTTTTGAGAAAAAATAAAAAAAAAGAAGAAAAGGAAAAAAAATTGTTTTCACAAATGGTTTGTTCATTTGAATAGAAAATGCAAAAAGAGTACTGTTTTCCGAAATAGTGTATTTGTCAATAAAGAAGAATCTTGCTTTCGAAAATAGTTAGTTTATCTGCCCGAACTACGCTGGTTTGATTCTCAACGGGTGTGAGATACGTAGGCAACCCTTATCGGGTCCAACCACCCCTTTGCCAAAAATAGCCAAAAATACCAAAATTTTAATTTTTATCCAATAAGTCGGGTGATGCCGTTCTTGTTTAAAATAAGCCGAATGTCCCCAAAAGGGCGCAGGAAGGCCGCTTTTGCAAAAAATAGCCACCTTGAGTCAGTTTTAAAACGGTTGGTGAGCACAGCCTTAAAATCTCCCTTTCAGAAGTGCTGAAAGGCCGTATTCGCAAACTCGAGTCTTTGTTTTCTTAAATAAATTTTTTGAAAAATAGCCACTTTGCTTTTTAAGTCAAAATAAGCCATCACATGGCCCGTTGTCTTTAAATAGTCACAGTTGACATTGAAACCTTCTCAGTCTTGCGCAGGCCTGCGGCGATGCCGAGTGATGCCCCACGGGCCCCAGGATGTGAAGCTTTGATGTACTTTTGATCTAGTTTTTATCATCAAGTCTGTGTTTTGTTATTTTGAGTCTGCATTTGTAGTTTCCCTCAAGAAAAACAAATAGTCTAGTATCTCTTATTAATATAATATGAAAATCCCAAAAAAATTATCCCTTTATTTTTGCATTTAATTTGCAAGAACTACGCTTCATCTGATTCATGTGGGGTCATGATACGTAGGCAATCTCCATAGGATTCGACCATAACCAAAAGAAAGAAAAAAAAAGAACAAAAAAAAGGGAAAGAAGGGAAAAAACAAGAAAGAGGGAGAGAATAGGAACAAAATAAGACAAAGGCAAGAGTGAAAAGAAGAAAAAAAAAAGAAGAAAAAAAAAGAAGAAAAAACAAAGGAAGAGAAAGTTTGCAATTGGAAATAAGGAAAAGGCCGGGATGACGCATGCGACCGATCAAAAGCATAATAGGAACTGTTAACTGCTTAGGTGCATTCACTCCCCANTATCTGGTAATATGACGCCCAGTCACCAAACTGGGGCAAGAGATTTTCTTTGTTTTTGTCCATTTTTGTTGAAGTCAGGAGCCCGCCTGGAGAACAGAGGAATACATTTCAAGTTTAGCAGTCAGGAGCCCGCTTGGAGAGCATGGGAATACATTCAAGTTCAGCAGTTAGGAGCCCACCTGGAGAGCACGGGAATACATCTCAAGTTCAGCAGTCAGGAGCCCGCCTGGAGAGCAAGGGAATACAATTCAAGTTCAGCAGTCAGGTGTCCACCTGGAGAAAGGGGCAATATCTCAAAATACAGTTCAGCAGTCAGGCGTCCACCTGGAGAAAGGGAAAGCATCTCAAAGTACAATTCGAGTTCAGCAATCAGGCTTCCCCCTAGAGAAAGGGAAAACATCTCAGATTATAAGTCAGGTCGGTAGCAAAGGAATTTCACCGGAAGAATACAAGTCAACAATGTTGCAAGGCAACACAAGAGCAAGTTTGAAGTCATAGATAGGACTATTTTGTAATTCATAGATCATAGCTTAGGCTAGCTTCTTTTTGTTTCAACACGGTGTAATAAGGAGGTCAGCGAGCAGTAGCAGCAGCAACAGCAGTGAAATCACAGCTTCATGGTAGTCCCAGCTACCAGACCTTCCCGAACTACACTGACCTGATTCCTTTTTAGCCAAGGATATGTAGGCAACCTCAGAAGCAGGGTGCGGTCAAACTTTTCAAAAATGCTTCCCACGGAGTATTCAAACGGGCAAAAATCGCTCGTATGCGCTCACTTATCTTTGCCCGAAAACTTTTCATGTTTCCGAGCAAAGAGGGGCAGCTGTGAGCACGTGATTTTTGCCCTATATATGGATTATTCCCAAAATTCAAACAAAATGATTTTCTTCATTATTCTGCAATTTTGTGAATTTTGTGTTATTTTCTGTTAATTGTTTGCATTTATTTGTGCATTTTAATTCATACGAAAATGTAAAAATATACATTTGGCATGTGTTTAGGGTTTAATTTTACATTTTAGGATTAATTAGTAGTCAAATTGCGTTTAAAACAAAATATAAAGAAAATAACAAAAATAGTCTGTTTTGCATTTTAATTGGTAGTTGATGAATTTGTCATGAGTTTACTTTTAAATAGGACTTAACCAATTATTAGGAATTAATTAGTTTTAATTTTGGAAATATACTAGGTTTTTATTTTAATTTTGCATTCAATAAAATCAGAAAAATATAAAAATACAAATGAAATAAAAAAAAAGGAAGAAGAAGAAATAATTGGAATAATGAGGAATGGCCTTAATAAATTGGGCCAAATCTGATTAACCCAAAACAAAATGCCCTACCCCAGGCCCAAGTCACCCCAATGCCCGGTCCAATTTTTTTTTCAGGCCTCAGGACTACTCGAACGACGTGGTATCATATGCAAACGACGTCGTTTTGAGATACTTAAATCCCAATTAATCTCGACCATTCATCTATTATCATCCAACGGCCATGATTAGTTTAAGGCATTAAATAAAAGTGTCTTGATCTCTGAAGAACCCTAGAGACCAAGCACCCTCCATCCTCGTACCTTCCCCTTCCCAGTAATGCCACCATTGCCCCACCACGCCTCCGCCATTCCTCCGCCCTAACTCCGCTGCCGGAAATCGCCCACGGCGGCGGAGAACAACCAAACTTGCCCAAATTTACACCATGTCATCTCCTTCATCTCCCCGTCCCATATCCAGATTGTTTTCCTCCAAATCCCAACCAAACGCCCCAAATCTGCAAAACCCTAACTTCCATCTCCGCCGCATACGGCTGCGCCGGCTCCAAATGACTCCAAATTAACACCATACACCCCCCCTCACATCCCTCTTCCTAAGCCCTCAACCAATTTCCATCGAATCTCATTGGACCGCTTCGAATTTCCAATCAAAGGATGGTCAGAAAACCTATTCTATCGAGGCTCGAGAGCTCATGGATTTTGGACTATAATGGTCCTTAACCTTGTGTTTTCTCATAGAAAACACAGGATTAAGGATAGTTTTAGCCCAAATAGTGCCAAGAAATCTGCCAATCAGTAATTTTGAGGTATTTCATGCCTACCTCCTTGTTTCATCCGCAGTTTCATGTTTCTTTTTTTTTCTACCCAGAGTTCTTTTGTGTTGAGTTAGGGTTTTGATTTAGGGTTCTTTTCATATAATTTGGTTTGTTGTTAGTAATTTGGTTGTTTGACATAATTCCAGCATTAGGATTTCACGTTTAGTTATTGCTTTGTATTCTTTTAGTTTCAGCTTCAATTGTTTGATTTTAATTCATTAGTTTACTGTTGTATCAGTTTAATGGTACATTTAGTCTTAGAATTTCTAGTACTTACAGTTAAATTTTCGTTTGATTAGCTAGATTAATTAGTCCAGATTTTAATTGTTCGTTTGGTTATAACTGATTCATCTCCAGTTCTATAGTTAATTGACATTGGTCAGTCTTAACTAGGGTAACAAGGTTTGGGGTTTGGTTCAAATAGCTTGGTAATTTTAGAAGGAATGGGAGGGTGGTTTAGGTATTTCGCTTAGGGAATCTGATTTGGGAAATCTCTAGAAGTTTCTAGTATGGGGGCTAACTTCAATTTTGGGATTCTTTGTGGTATTACTTAGGCAGCAAGTCAGTAAAAAGGGGCTTTTAAGCTAATAAAAAGAGGGTCTAAGGTGCAAAATTAAAATCTGAAAACCCTCAACTTTTGCCTATAAAAGGCAGTAGATACTGCCTTGTTTGAGGGGTGGAGAGAGCTCCAAAAATTCCCCCAAAAAATGTTCTCTAGTTTTCAGATCTGAATTTGAAATTCAACATTCAAAAAAAATCAAAAAACACTAGAAAACCTTCAGAAAATCCAAAAAATATACTGTTCCATTGTTAAACCTTAGGTTAGTTTCATGTTTTAGTTAGGGATTCACATTTTCCAGCTTGACTTTTAGTTGTTGAAGTTTCAGAGGTGTTCTAGGCGTATTTTTGAATCCATTTGGTGTTATTCGAGCTACTTTGGTTGAGTCTCTGCTTGATTTGGTGTTTAAATTATCTACTGGAATTTCTTGAGATCATTTCTGGGCTGAACTTTGGGCTGTTGTTTGCTACTTGCTACTGCTGACCCCTTTTTCTTCATTTGCCTTAACTCAGGTACTCATTCTACCACTGTTCTGCTGTGTAGCTCTATTTAAAAGTGAAATGAAGACCTTCTCACGCTCAGTCAGTCTGTTGCAGTTCTGCTGTTGTTTAAGTTAGATGAATTTCCTTTGTGATTGTCATAATTCAAGCTATTGACCTTTAATTGCTAAAGAGGATTGTACACAGGACGTTATTTATTCTCAGAACTATAGGGACATTTTGAGATTGAGGCTAGTTGTAAATAATTTCAGGTTGAAGTTATTAGAATGGTTGTAATACAAGTTTTAAGTTGACTGCTTGATGACTAGTTTCACTGTGCTTAACAAACATTTAGAAATATGATTATTAGTTGTAGCATCGGCATCAATGTGTGTTGAAATTGACTCAGGAATTTTCAGTGTTAGATATTCATTTCGAGTCTACAACGTTAAGAGTATACTTGGCAGTTAAAAGAAAAAAAATGATTGTTTATATCATTGATTCAATTCCTATTTCAAATCTGCAAATACATTTCATAATACATAGTGGCTTCAATTAGCGAGTGGTTAAAATTTTCAGAGCAAGTATATTGAATTCTCAAGTTGCACATGAATTGAATATGTATGTAACATTGGGTAAGGACAGAATTGGACTCCTGTGTGGGCTAGATTGAACAGCTCTTTGGTTAAATAGAGCTCGGGCTTGATTCCGTCTGCACGAGGCCCACATGTGGGCAATGTTTCCTAAAACAAGAAGAATTGAACCTGTTCGGGGCCAGTTTTAAGGCCCAAAACGCTGAGGCTTCATTAAGGTTGTTGGCCTAAATTCAACGTTCATTTGAACATAATAGTAACGATACATTGATATATTAATTAATGAGGGTTTCTTCTTTATTACTAGAGACAAATTAAGTAGAAAATTGTAGCTTGTTTTAGGCTGGCCTTTAATAATAAATGAGACGAGCCTTGCTAAACCAAACACATAAATTGCGGGGCCCTCTTTAAATGGTTATATTAAAATAATTAGAATTCGGGATATGCCGTTTAGAGAATTTCAGCGCTTTCCCCAAAGATAATAATGCGTTAGACGCTTTAGGCACGCTTTAGTAATTTTACCTTCTTAAATACGGGTGCACATTTATGTGACCCAAATCCAAATCTCAACGAAGTCGAGATGTGTCAAAAATCGCGGGTGCATTTATGTGACGCGGTTCGAGACATACTTTCACGACGTTGCAATTCTCTTAAAATAATAATAATAAAAGCGGTTCAAAGTTAAAAACACATAGGTCAAAACATGTACTAAAATCAAATAAATAAGCCAAATATGACAGTTGAGCGACCGTGCTAGAACCACGGAACCCGGGAATGCCTAACACCTTCTCCCGGGTTAACAGAATTCCTTACTCGAATTTCTGGTTCGCGGACTGTTAACAGAGTCAGAATTTCCTCGGTTCGGGATTCAACCGATGACTTGGGACACCATTAATCTCCCAAGTGGCCACTCTGAACCTTAATAATAAATCCCGTTCCGATTGTCCTTTAAGTGGAAAAACTCCTTTACGCCCTCACGGGTGTAGTGATAAAGGAGGTGTGACAACAGGTTTGCGCAACCAGAAAACGTTGTGAGCTGGGCACAGTTCTTTAGCAATCTGACGAATGATAAAGTACATTGGATGTTCGAGTGGTTCCCTAGCAGTGAATTCCTCATCATGTCGATAGATACTCCTCAAATAGTGCTAATTGGATTGAGGGGAACCTATCCTTATGCTCTTATCATGGTTATGAGACACGCTGGGAGAAAACAGGTTATACCACGAGTTTCCAAAATGGTTCAGTATGAAGCAGACTTCCAGGGGAACGCCATTCCATTCAAGTTCGAGACACAACACATGTAGCATCAAAAGATAATTTTGGAGAAGGATGTCGTCGAGCCAGATCGATATCATGCCGACCATGTGCACTTCTATCCATCATGGTTGGTAGATGATATAGTGGGAGATGTCAAACCAGGGATTAATCTGAAAAATAGGGTCATAGACGACTCTGCTGAGACAAAAGTCAAATACAAGACGTTGGGCAAAAGCGTTTTTTAGTCTGAAGCCAAGCATTTGGAACAATATAAAATGTACATGGAAGCAATCAACGAGTGGAGAGAAATTGCTACAAAATCAACAGAGAGGTTGGAATATTTAGAGCAGGGGTTGATGGAGCTTGAAGGGAAAATGAAGAAGAGGGTTGCGGGCTGTCAAAACATGGATGGCAATGAAGGAGGGCTCCTAGCAAGGGCATATCTTATGTAAGACATGCGCGACCTGGGGAATCTGATTGATGGAGAAAAGAAGGCCAAGTATGGAGAAGGTACCTTTGGACCAAATAGATTAGGAATGATGTTTTACTTGCTTTCTAGATTCGTTTTAGACTTCGGTTGTAATAAGGCATATGCCATTAGTGACTCTTTATAATTATTGTCGTTTTAGTTGAGATTTGGTTCATTTATCGGATTAATGAAATGACCCAGTTATTAGCATCGATTTTCTCCAAATCTATGTCGCTTAGGCCTACCTCGGGCACAATGAGGTCCCCAAATTAGGACGCGAATTTATAATTCCACAATATGTGCTTACATACCGCAAACATCCTTTTAATACTCCTTACTGACTTGTTTTCCTTTTTGTTTTCTTCTTTTCTATGTTTGTTTATTCCCATCCCCTAAGGTTGGTTCGTGCATACTGGCATCATCAGCATATCATAACATATATACACACTTTTTTTTTCAATACCAAAATAGAAAATACTATAACCAAAGACTCGACATTAATGTACAAAACTTGAAGGTAAAAGACAACATCAAAAGAAAAACAGACTCAAAACATCAAAAGACAAATCTCCTTAAGCAACTCTTGAATGGATGGTCTCGGGGTGTCTGTTATGCTCAAACTCCGGTAAGTAAATCCACACCTGTATGAGAAAACTTTAAACCAACACTAAGTGAGACAATAACATTCCCTATAAGACACATGCAAGACATGGTTGCGATTATTTTTTCTAAAATTAACCTATGTGGCTAAAATCGCAAGATTTGGCTAAGACCCCGCGAAGCCAAGAACCTAAGATTTACTAGGAAGACCGGACACTATGTGGGTTGCCTACATATCACGACCCGAAAGACGAGAATCAGGTATGCGTAGTTCGGGCAGATCGGATACGGTTGAGAATTAAAAAAAATAACTAATTTAGAGAAACATGTTTCTTTGTCTTTTCCTTGAAAATGATGAAACATCCAAAATCTTTTTGGATTTTCTTTTTTCCTTTTTTTATGATTTCTGGATTTTCGGAAAATGATGAAAAAGTGCAAAATCTTTTTTTTTGAATTTTCAAGCTCTTTTTGTTTTTCGTAACAAAAATGTGACAGAAAACAAAATTGGGCCCCACTCGCTTTATCTTCACACTTCACCCTCTCTTTTTCTTTTTGTTCTTTTTTTTTTCATTTTTCATTTGCTCTCAACTATCATTGGTCCACCAAATGACCATTTTACCCTTGGATAAAGGCAACTTATTGCACATAGGATGCATCAAGATGGTCTGTTATTTTGGGTACACCTGTCCTAGACGGACCCAACCCCTGTGTTGAGTCCCCTAAGTCAAATGCACATGATACAAACAAGCGTTCCTACTAGGGATCCGGCATGAGGCTGAGTTATTCTAGGTTCAAAACCTGGATATTTGTTCTAGACTTGTGTACCCGAGCGGACAACTCGAGCCGAGGAAGGGGCTACGTACCGGGAACCAAAAGGCCATCCGGCTTAGTAACTTGTCCGAGCCTCTTTCTTATTTCAAGGTATGACACTAACAGAATAGGGAGTCTCGACCAGCGAGCACATCCCCGAAGATGAGAAGAGAAGGGTTTCATAGCAGTTTATATACAGTTCAGATAATATCAAAGCGGTAAAAGCGTCATTTAGCACATTAGGCCCAAACATGTAAGCTAAGCTCAAATTCTTGAACCCTGAACCAGAAGTTCTGGGTTCTTTTCCCCAGAAGAGTCGCCAGAGCTGTCACACCTCCTTTTTACCTACACCCTCGGAAAGGGAGTATAAGGGATTTTTTTCCAATTAAAGGACAATCGAAACGGGATTGTTTATTAAGAGATTCAAAGATGCCACTTGGGATAATTTATGGTGTCCCAACTCACCGGTTCAAATCCTGAATCGAGGAAAAGATTGACTGTGTATTACAGTCCGCGAACCAGAAATCCGGGTAAGGAATTCTGTTAACCCGGAAGAAGGTGTTAGGCATTCCCGAGTTCCGTGGTTCTAGCACGGTCGCTCAACTATTATAATTGGCCTATTATCTGATTTTATTACAAGTTTTAAACCTATGTGCATTTTTAACTTTAATTGCTTTTTTTCATTTTTAGGAAGATTGCAACGTTATTAAAACACGTTTTGAACCACGTCACATAAATGCACCCGCGGTCCTTAACATATTTTAACATTGTTGAGATTTGGATTTTGGTCACATAAATGCACACCCGAGTTTAGGAAGGTAAATTATTAAAATAACGCACCTAAAATAACAACTCATTTGCAATTTTGCGAGGGCCATGGGAAATTTGCTAAATGGCTCGCCTCGATTTCTAAGGATAAAACAAAATTAATTAAAATGAGGGCCATTCAATTGTGATTTGGCTGATAGTTCGCCTCGGATTAGCTAAAAGGGCTTACAATTTAAATAAAGCTTAAGGAACTTGTAACTATTTTTAAATTAAGCTGAATCTAAATTATGAATCTAAACGGGCTAAGGCGTGAGGTCTACTTCAATTTTTATTTCACCACCTGGGCCTGGCCTGACGCGAGGCCCAACAGCTCACTAAAACCAACAAGCTGCAAGGGTGGATCTCTACAACAAATTCCATTAGAGCCTATGCAGGAAGCCCAATTTTGTGAAGCCATGCACAAGCCGAGTACCAGGGAGGTTCGCGTGTCGAACCCGGACAACAGCAGAAAGCGATCTTTCTTTAAAGAAAATGTAGTGACAAAAGTATTTAAACCTCACAGATCCATAAGCCTGTTATTGAACAACCACAAAATTAAACCTACAATTACTAGACACTGAATCACTGATTGGAATTAACTGAAAGCCATAGTTAAGTTAACCACATTCACATGATAATCATTTACACAACAAAAATTAAAAATTGTTGAAACACCAACAAGATAGTCATGCTAAGTGATCGGTTCCAACTACCCGCTACTAAAAAGTAGGAGAAGAGGGTCGCGATAACTTTTACCCGATATGAGGGTCGGGATCGAATCCTCAGGGAGCTAGAATGGAATTCGGGTATCTACTTAGGTTAGATTTGCGTGAATGCTCTTAGATGATCTTGTTTTCAGTTTTGGTTTTTCAATTATAACTATTTTTATAAACTACTAATTTGAAACTAAGTTTAGCTACAAGATGATTGCTAAGATTGTACTAAATGGAAAGAAAGGCACTAGGGTCGTGACACTACCTAGGTGGCTAATTGACGAGTAAATGTTACTAAGGATAGATTGATATATTTTGGGCTTATGCTATAACCGTTGCACCATTGTACCCACTCTTACACCTCTCGGTAGAGAGAGTGATTTTGCCCAATTTACTCTCTCGGGGCCAATTGGGTAGGCCAATTTGAGCAAGCAACTAGGGTTCAAATAGGGTGATTACTCTCTCGAGATTTAACCCGTTAATTGGGACTATCATTTCTCATGAGTCCATCCCAATTCCTTGTTGGGTCAATTTTGGGGTCATAAACTCTCTTTCTCAAGAAGAGTTAAACCCACAAAGCTTGAATCTATGTTTGCAACCACAAATTCTAAATTAAAACATAAAATCAACCCAAATAGCAAACACTCATAATCAATCTATCCCTAGATGGCAACACCCATCAATTACCCACACTAGGATTGAGCCACAACCCTAGCTAATGGGTTTAGCTACTCATGCTAGATGAAGAAATTGAAGAAATAGATGAAGAACTGAACATATTAATTAATTACTAAATGAATCTACAAGAATCTATCGTAAGTAAAGAGCAAAAGTGCCAAAAATGGCTACTAGATTGAGTCCCACGAGCGCAGCTGTATCGAGGATAGAAAACATGACCTAAAAATGATAAAATGTTCTATTTATACTAGGCTGGAAAAACTGGACAAAAATACCCCTGCGGGGTCAGTGCGGACCGCGCAAAATGGACCGCGGCCGCACTGGCTCTTGGACTTCTGGTTCCTGCTTCTCTGAAGTTGAGGACCGCGGACCGCGTGGAAATGCAGCGTGGCCGCGATGGAGGTTGGTGCGGCCGCACCTAAAGGAGCGCGGACCGCATTGCTTGAAATTGTCAAAATGTTCACTCTCTGAATCCCTGCACCGCGGACCGCATAAAATAGTAGCGCGGTTGCGGAGCCTCCAGCCCCAAAATGCCAAGTCTCTGAACCTCATGTCTGCGGACCGCGTAAAAGAGAAGCGCGACCGTGGAGCCTCACCGCGGAGCGTGCAGAAGTGTACCGCGCCCGCGTTACCTCTTGCTTGAATATGACAACTCTCTGAACTTTCTAGTGCGGCCGCATTCACTTTTGCGTCAGTCCACACTGGTACCTCTTTTCCTCAATTCCCTNAGTTCGAAAAAAGTACACTGAGACCTTTGGGCCCTATTTATAGAAAAACTGTGGGCCCCTTACTTACCTACCAGCGCGGCCGCACATATGCAACCGCGGACCGCGCTGGGTTTGTCTCAAAGAGATTTCAGAAGCCAGCCTCCGCCGGCCGCACAAAAACGGAACGCAGCCGCGGAGGTCCAATGCGGACCGCATTAACAGGACCACGACCGCGTGGAAAACTTCAGAGGCTGTCATATTTAGCTCATGCCAGTGCGGACCGCACAAAGTGTACCACGGCCGCACTGGCAAACTTCAGAGACTGCAATTGTTCTACTTTATTTTGCACTGCTTCAACACAATCCCTGCAACATCTCACAAACAATTAGCTCAAAAATCCTAAGCTACAAAGAAAATCAAAGAGAAAGAAAAAGACATGGGTTGCCTCCCAAGAAACACCTGATTTAACGTCACGGCACGACGCATGTTACCATTAAATCACTTCAAATCAAGAACCGCCACCATGTGGCTCTCATCAAGCTCTCCAAGAAATAATAAAAAGCACGCCCACCAAGATGATTTAGCATTTTGTTGATGAACGGAAATGGATAGTGATCCTGGCGGGGTACTTTGTTCAATTTTCCATAATAGCCCTGCCAACCTGCAGCTGTTTGTGAGGGACTCCACACATTCTGAGAGTTTGCCACTATGGTCATTCCACCCTTCATTTGCACACCGTGGTCCGGAGGAATCCAAGAATTGTCACGAACAGGGTGGATCACCACTTCTTGCATCACCTCATCTAATCCTCTTTCATGCTCCAAAGACGGCTTTGCATCATCCTTCAAGATAATATTGGGCTCAAAGATTGTGAGGCAGAGGTGTGGAGCAACTTGTTCCAATTTCAACACCGGTGGCTCCTCAATTGTTGGCATTGCTAGTGTAGTTTTAGGGTTGTCAAGATCCAAAGACATTTTACTGGGCCTCCAAGATTCCATATCATGTAAAGCATCTATGCACGTCACTCTACTTGCATCATCATTGATATCCCGATTTAGAGGAACGGCCACAAGTGGGTCTTCAACATTAATCACAGAACTTGTCTCATCCATTATCACAGCTGTGACAATGTCAACAAATGAGCACACCTCGGTGCTATTCGGTTGCCTCATAGATTTGCAAACAGGGAAGACCACCTTCTCATCCCCCACACGGAAAGTCAACTCAACCGCCTCAACATCAACCAAAGCCTTCCCCGTAGCTAGGAAAGGTCTCCCAAGAATGATCGGAACTTCAAAGTCTACTTCGCAATCCAATATAACAAAGTCGGCCGGCAAGAATAATTTATCAACACGGACAAGTACGTCATCAATTATACCCAAAGGCCGCTTCATTGACCGATCCGCCATTTGAAGTCGCATTGAAGTTGCGCGGGGTTGTCCAATTCCCAAGGTCTTGAAAACCAAATATGGCATCAAGTTTATGCTAGCCCCCAAGTCACAAAGGGCTTTGGTGAGATCCGCACTTCCGATAGTACAAGGGATAGTGAAAGCTCTGGGATCCTCAAGTTTCGGGGCCATAGAGTGAACGATAGAACTCACTTGATGTGTCATTGGTATTGTTTCACACTCCATCGACCTCTTCTTCGTCACCAACTCTTTCATAAACTTGGCATACCCCGGCATTTGCTCAAGTGCCTCCACCAAGGGTACATTGATTGTAAGACTCTTCATCATATCTATGAACTTTTTGAATTGGTGATCATTCTTGTGATTTGCTTCGTTGAGGATATGGCGGAGGTGGCCTAGGCAAAGGTGCCTTGGCTTTGGGCACCACCGGCTCAGGTATAGCAATCACGTGTTCCCTAGACGGGTTCACGGCATCTTGTGTTTCCTCCTCGGCCTCATCAATATCTATCCTCACCTCATTGTTCATGCTTTTTTCAACCACATCTTCAACACTCAAAGGGGCATTGTCACCTTGCAACTCAACATCATCATTCACAACTCGCTTTTCTCTTGAGGCATGCACATCACCGCCTCTCCCGCTTTTTGTTGTAACCTCCATCACTTGATTGGTGTTTCCGCCCTTTGGATTCACTACCGTGTCACTTGGTAGAGCACCCTTGGGGCGAGTATTCAAAGTTTGAGAAATTTGGCCTAGTTGCACCTCCAAGTTTCGGATAGATGTATTATGAGAAGCCAATTGTGCATTGGAATCTTGGTTCCTTTTCATCATATGCTCAAACATATTTTCAATTCTACCCAAATCACTTTCGGAAGAACACCTTGAGAAGGAAAGGGAGGTGGATTGTTCGGTTGTTGGTACATGGGGGTCCTTTGAAAGCCTTGCCCCCGGTTGCTTTGGTTTCCGCTATTATTCCACCCTCCTTGATTGTTGTTGTTGCTCCAATTATTATTGTTCCCAATCCAATTGCCTTGATTGTTCCCTTGGTTCCCCCAATTATTGTTTTGGTTGTTATTGTTCCAATTGCCACCACCTTGTTGTTGATTGTTATTATTCCAATTACCGCCGCCTTGTTGATTGCCCCAATTTCCTTGGGGTCTCCATTGTTGATTCCCTTGATCTCCTCTATTCCCTTGGTAGTTATTGACATATTGACATTATTCGCTTTGCTCATCATAACACTCATTGGAAAAACCACTACCATCATCATATTGATCACAATTCCCTTGAGATTGTTGCCCTATTTGCCTTCTCTTAAGCATATTCACTCCTTCCATGGCATTGACTTGACGAGGATTTTGAAATTGTTGTAGTTGCGCCTTAGCCAATTGATTCATAGTAGTAGTAAGCTCGGCAATAGCTTGACCATGGTCGTGCAACTCCTTGTGCAAATGGATCACCGTAGGGTTGCCTTGAGGAACATTTGCCCTACTTTGCCAAGCCGAAGAAGTGTCGGCCATTTCATCAAGTATATCACAAGCCTCTTGGTATGGAAGTTTCATGAAGTTCCCACCGGCCAATTGGTTCACAATGCATTGATTAGTGGTGTTAATGCCCCGATAGAAAGTTTGTTGAATCATTGCTTCGGTCATATCATTATTTGGGCACTCTTTCAACATTGTTCTAAATTTCTCCCATATTTCGTGCAAGGGTTCCGTTGGCTCTTGCTTGAAAGCCAAAATTTCATCCCTAAGCGCTTCCATGTGACTCGGAGAAAAGAACATGGCAATGAAATTGTCCGCCAATTCATCCCACATTGTGATGGAATGGTTTGGTAGCCTTTCTAACCAATCCAACGCCTTACCCCGAAGAGAAAACGAGAAAAGCCTCAATCTCAACGCATCCTCGGACACGTTTGTTTGCTTGCTCCCCCAGCATGTATCTACGAACCCCTTCAAGTTCTTGTAAGCATTTTGGTCGGAGGCACGCGTAAAATACCCTCTTTGCTCGAGCAAGGTTAACATGACATTTGTGATTTGAAAATTCCCGCCCGGATTCGGGGAGGAACAATGGCGCTTGCATAACCTTGATTTGGGAGAACTCTTGGAGCCACTCTTGGAGGAACCGGAGGAGGGTCTGGAATATTGTGAATGTCATTTACATTGGCCTGACGGCCTCTACGTGGAACTTGAGGTAATTGAACCTCTTTCGGCTCAAGATCATCTACCTCCTCCCCCGCATACACGTTGCCAAGAGGGTCGTTTGCATTGAAAGCCATTTGTACCTAAGTAATCAACACAAACAAAATTAGTAAATAAGAAGTAAAGAAGAGCAACACACATACTACTAATTAGATAGACAAAAGCCGTAAGCTCCCCGGCAACGACGCCAAAAAGAGATCGGTTCCAACTACCCGCTACTAAAAAGTAGGAGAAGAGGGTCGCGATAGCTTTTTCCCGATATGAGGGTCGGGATCGAATCCTCAGGGAGCTAGAATGGAATTCGGATATCTACTTAGGTTAGATTTGCGTGAATGCTCTTAGATGATCTTCTTTTTATTTTTGGTTTTTCAATTATAACTATTTTTATAAACTACTAATTTGAAACTAAGTTTAGCTACGAGATGATTGCTAAGATTCTATTAAATGGAAAGAAAGGCACTAGCGTCGTGACACTACCCAGGTGGCTAATTGACGGGTAGATGTTACTAAGGACAGAATGATATATTTGGGGCTTATGATACAAACGTTGCACCATTATACCCACTCTCACACCTCTCGGTAGAGAGAGTGATTGTGCCCAATTGACTCTCTCGACGCCAATTGGGTAGGCCAATTTGAGCAAGCATCTAGGGTTCAAATAAGGTGATTACTCTCTCGAGATTTAACCCGTTAATTGGGACTATCATTTCTCATGGGTCCCTCCCAATTCCTTGTTGGGTCAATTTTGGGGTCATAAACTCTCTTTCTCAAGAAGAGTCAAACCCACTAAGCTTGAATCTATGTTTGCAACCACAAATTCTAAATTAAAACATAAAATCAACCCAAATAGCAAATACCCATAATCAATCTAACCATAGATGGCAACACCCATAAATTACCCACACTATGATTGAGCCACAACCCTAGCTAATGGGTTTAGCTACTCATGCTAGATGAAGAAATTGAAAAAATAGATGAAGAACTGAACATATTAATTAATTGCTAAATGAATCTACAAGAATCTGTCGTAAGT
The DNA here is from genome assembly GCF_001879085.1 of Nicotiana attenuata. Taxonomy (NCBI): domain Eukaryota; kingdom Viridiplantae; phylum Streptophyta; class Magnoliopsida; order Solanales; family Solanaceae; genus Nicotiana; species Nicotiana attenuata. The sequence continues at coordinate 141,745 of NW_017670623.1, forward strand.
AAAGAGCAAAAGTGCCAAAAATGGCTACAAGATTGAGTCCCACGAGCGCAGCTGTATCTAGGATATAAAACTTGACCTAAAAATGATAAAATGTTCTATTTAAGCTAGGCAGAAAAAACTGGACAAAAATACCTCTACGGGGTCAGTGCGGACCGCATTGCTTGAAATTGTCAAAATGTTCACTCTCTGAATCCCTGCACCGCGGACCGCGTAAAATAGTAGCACGGCCGCGGAGCCTCCAGCCCCAAAATGCCAAGTCTCTGAACCTCATGTCTGCGGACCGCGTAAAAGAGTAGCGCGGCCGCGGAGCGCGCAGAAGTGTACCGCGCCCGCGTTACCTCTAGCTTGAATATGACAACTTCAAAACCAAACTCTTTCTTTTTTTAAAAAAAAAACCAAGCTCAATCCATTTTCAATCCCTATTGAACCAGATATCGTTTCAGAGTCTCAAGAACTACAGAAATATTCAATGGAACAGTAACTTCCTACTACATTTTTTTTCAGTCGTTTTTTATTTTTTCTCTGAATTTTTCTCTTTTAAAATCTCTTGAAACTCTGCATTGAATGGCAAGGAAGAGATGCCTTTATAGGCAAGGAAGTAGGGCAGCAACTAAGAACTAGTTTTTGCACTTTGCCCTTTTTTAAATTTTCATTATAGCTTAGGAGTCCTTAAGTTAAAAACTAGAAATTTACTTTAATCCCCACCCCTAGCTTCCTAGAAGCTTCCCATTGAATTACACTCAAGATTCCTTATTCTAATTTCCTAAATTACCCTTAACGGCCCTGTTATTTACCCCTAAAACCTACCCAAAATGGGTCAAAGCTGACCCAATGACCCAATGCAATTTGAACGGGCTGCTCTTTGCCAATTGAATCAGAGACAGCCCGACTTCCAAACAATACACTTAGCTAAAAATTTTGCAAACTCTGAAATGGTTTTAACAGATCAAGCAATCTAGCCTAAAACGACTCATTAACTAATTGACTAAACTAACGAATCTAAATTAAACTAATTAACAAACCAAGAACAAGTTAAAATACTAACCTAAAATTATCATGCATAGGACAGCAATCCGGGAAAACAAAAAAAAATAACAGAGGGGTCGAGAAGACGAGAAGAAACAGAAAAAGAAAAAGAAAATGAAAGCTAGATAAAATAGAAAAGAAGAAAAGAAAATACCTACTAAAAATTGAGCGATTTGAGGAATGGAATCCGAATCCTCAACTTCTTGTATTTTTCGGCCAAATATGATATTAATCCTGTGTTCTTACAAAGAACACACGATCAAAATCAAATTAAGCTTGAAATTCCCACAGAACCTGGTTTGGAATTTCTAGGGTTCTCTTTTGATCTAAGATTCAAGGATTTTTGGGGGGATTCGAGGAAAATGGAGCAGAGATTGGGAAAGGGGAGATGAAGGAGATTCTATGGTGTTATTTTGGTGGTGAATAGAGGTGGCGCCGCCACCGGAAGTGATGGGAATTTAGGGGCGGCATCTAGGGTTCTAAGGTTTTGTCTCTAAATTGGAGAGTGGAAGCGAGGGAGACGATGGAAAGGGGGGGTGAGAGGGTTAGGACAGTTAAATAATAAGTGGAGGGCCAGTTCCGAGCCGATGATTTGGGCAAGATCAACGGTTGAGACAAACCTCAAAGAAACGAGGTCGTTTGGCTTAGTGGGGGACCAGATCGGGTTGGGGTGTGGGTGTGGGCTCAGTTGGACCAGGTCTTAGAGGGAAAACGATTTGGGCCTGATTGATTTCAATTAAATATAGCCCAAAGATCTGCCCTCTCAATTCCTTCTCCTTTCTTTTATTTCTCTTTTAATTAATTTTTCTTCAAAATACATTTCTTTTCTTCTTCTTTTTTTCAAAGATTAAAATTAAAAAATAAACCTAAATTAGTTCCTAATCAAATTATACTCTAAATATATTAATTATCACAAATAATTAAAAAAAACAAATTAAAGGAAAAACTACCAAAATTCAAGATAAAAGTGCAAAATAAACTATTTTTTGTGATTTTTTCCTTTTTTATAAAACAACTAATTTTCTAATTAATCCTAAAATGCATAATTAAATCCTACATTCAAATGCAACGTATTTTTGTATTTTTCATGAATTTAAACAAAATAGACATGCACAGACAAATTCAAACGATTGACAGAAAATGCCACAAAAATCCACAAAATTACAACCAATGGAAAAAATTATTTTGTTTGAATTTGTGGGGATAACTCATATATGGCAAAAATCACGTGCTCACAGCTGCCCCTCTTTGCTCTGAAACATGATGAGTTTTCGTGCAAAGATAAAGTGAGCGGATACGAGCGATTTTTGCCCGTTTGAATACTCCGTGGGAAGCATTTTTGAAAGAGTTGACCGCACCCTGCTTCTGTGGTTCCCTACATATCCTTGGCTATAAAGGAATTAGATCAGTGTAGTTCGGGAAGTTTTGGTAGCTGGGACTACCATGAAGTTGTAATTTCACTGTTGCTGCTACTGCTTACTGAACCCCTTATTACACCATTGACAAAATAAAAAGAAGCTAGACTAAACTATGATCTATGAATTACAAAAGCCCTATCTATATCTTAAAACTTGATCTTGTGGTTCTTGTTGCCTTGTTGACTTGTATTCTCCCGCTGAAGTCCCTTTGTTGCCGACTTAAATTGTAATATGAAATGCTTTCCCTTTTCTTCAGGTGGATGCCTAATTTCCAAAAACTTGAATTGTGATCCCGTGCACTCCAGGTGGGCGCCTGACTGCTAAACTTGAACTGTATTCCCGTACTCTCCAGGTGGACGCGTGACTGCTGAACTTGAACTGTATTCCCATGCTCTCCAGGTGGGCGCCTGACTGTTGAACTTGAACTGTATTTCCGTGCTCTCCAGGGGGGCGCCTGACTGCTGAACTGGAACTGTATTCCCGTGCTCTCCAGGTGGGCGCCTGACTGCTGAACTTGAATTGTATTCCCTTGCTCTCCAGGTGGGCGCCTGATTGCTGAACTTGAACTGTATTCCCTTGCTCTCCAGGTGGCGCCTGATTGCTGAAACTTGAATTGTATGCCCGTGCTCTCTAGGTGGGCGCCTGATTGCTGAAACTTGAATTGTATTCCCGTGCTCTCCAGGTGGGCGCCTGATTGCTGAAACTTGAATTGTATTCCCGTGCTCTCCAGGTGGGCGCCTGACTGCTGAACTTGAATTGTATTCCCGTGCTCTCCAGGTGGGCGCCTGATTGCTGAAACTTGAATTACTTCTCCCTGTTCTACATGTGGGTACCTGATTTCAACAAAAATAGACAAAACAAAGAATATTTTCTGCCCCAGTTTGGTAGCTAGGCACATATGTGAGTGTAAACTGAATCATGTTACCAAATATCAATAAGAAACTTGAAAGCTGAAACTTGAACTGTACTCCCTAGCTCTCCAGGTGGGCGCCTGATTGCTGAAACTTGAATTGTATTCCCGTGCTCTCCAGGTGGGCGCCTGATTGCTGAACTTGAATTGTATTCCCGTGCTCTCCAGGTGGGCGCCTGATTGCTGAACTTGAACTGTATTCCCGTGCTCTCCAGGTGGGCGCCTGACTGCTGAACTTGAACTGTATTCCCGTGCTCTCCAGGTGGGCGCCTGACTGCTGATCTTGAACTCTGTTCCTGTGCTCTCCAGGTGGGTGCCTGATTTTAACAAATATAGACAAAACAAAGAAAATTTTCTGCCCCAATTTGGTAGCTGGGCACATATATGAGTGTTAAACTGAATCATGTTACCAAATATTACTAAGAATTTGAAAGCTAGGTCCCATTATCCGGGGGGGGGGGGGGTCTTGACAACTCTTAATTAAACGACAATTTTAAACCTAAGTTCTGTCTTCTAAAGGTGTGACTTCCGCTGTATCTTGTTATCTAAGAGGGTCTTAACTACATCCCATTATCTAGGAGGGTCCTGAAAATCAAAACTCAAGTCTTATCTTAAAAGGGACAACTTTTACGGCTGAATTATACTATCCTACAACAAAACTTATGCTAAATCTTGTTAACAAAGAGAATCTTAAAACTACGTCCCATTATTCAGGAGGGTCCTGAAAACTCCTAATTGAATCCTATCTTAGACATGCAAACTTTGAAACCAACTTATATTCCTTGGGGTACATTCAAGCTAGATTTTGCTACTTATGTTTGTTTCGATTTTTAAACTAGGTCCCATTTTCCTGGAGGGTCCTGAAAATTTATGGTCAAACCTGTCTGGTGCTTGCCTTACCTTGCGATGGGTTTCTCCGAAACAAACGAAATTTTCTTCCCCTGTTTCCAATCAAAGAAAAACTTGTCAATTTTAAAAATATGGTGGTTGGTTTGTGGTCTTGACTTTAAGGGCGATTTCTCCTTCACTTCCAATGATAACTGATTCCCACTCGAAGACCTTGCTTGTTCATTGACTAACCACTTTCTTTGTTACCCTTAACACAGAAAATACCTACTCTCTGTTCAAACCCAATACCCTCTATCTGTTGCATTGCTCATGAACTGACATTTACCAACCTTTGTATCTGACATGAACCCCAAAGCACGTTAATTGCCACCCCCTCAGTGTGTATGCTGTTCTTTCTTGACTCAAACCACTGGCCTTGAGGTCTATTGCTCCATCACTTGCCATGATAACTTTGATTTCTGCTTGGAAAATCTTGCTTGTCATTGGCTAACCACTTTCTTTGTCAATCTTATCACAAAAAATACCTCTTCTCCGTTCAAACCCAATATCCACTATCTGTTGCATTGTCCATAAATTGATATGTACTAAACCTTTGTATTTCACAAGGATCCCAAAGCGTGTTGATTGTTACCAGTTCAGTGCGTTTGTTGTTCTTTCCTGACTTATGACACTTTGATGTGCTAGCCAGATCCCGTTTTGTGCAATTTGGAAAGCTGGTGGCAAATTTTGAAATCATTTCTCACTTGTTATGACCAAACATACTCAGGAAGAAGAAGTAAGCAAGACAAAAGGAACAGAGTACAGGAGAATAAAGAGATGATTCCTAACAAGAAAAATACAAAGTAGAAACCTCTTGGACGTGGATACCAACTCTAATGACCATAACATGCACCTGCAGCCTATTCTGTTAAGCAAATTTGATGTTCAGCTCTTGTCGTACCTTTTCGCCATGAAACTGGGCTTGAATGCTCCGCTTATCCAATATGATTCATAATCCTTATTCGACTTGTAGCGCCCGAAGGGTTTTCACCATCAAGCCTCTCTCATTTTGGTCTTTCTCTCAACTCACCGCCGCCTTATGATGCCCGTGAAGGTTTTCACCAATAAGACTCTCTCATTTGTCCATCTCTCAACTCACTGTCGCCTTACGGTGCCCGTGAGGTTTTTCACCAATAAGACTCTCTCATTTTTCCTTTTTCCTGCTTGAACCAGAGTGTTGCCCCACATATGAATCACCTTTACTTGCTCGACTTGGCATTTCTCGAAGACTGATCGGAAGGTCTTTCTTTGGACCGTAATGTGGGCTTTTGGATAGGGTTAGAAAGAAAGGGTATCAAAAGGCTCAAAACAATTCAAATGGGTTCAAAACTATAACTTTCGGAATCAGATTTCCTATAACAACCACAACTTCTGCCCCAGTTTCTTTGCTTGGGGACCTTTGGATTTTTATTTTGATGGGACCGAACCGTGAGGCTGCCTACGTATCCTTAAAAGGAATCAGGTCGAACGTAGTTCATGACATAGGAATTACTTTATTTGTTGTGATTTTTCTTTTCTTTTTCCTTTCTCTTCTTTTCTTCTTTTTGTTTTTCTTTTTGTTGTTTTTCTTCTCTTTTTCTCTTTTTTTTTCTTTCTCTTTTCATTCTTTTCTTTCTCTTTTCTCTTTTTCCTTTACTTATCTTTTGCGCTTGCATTTCTGAACTTTGCTACTGATTCCAAAAGAGGGGTATGAAAGAAAGTAAATAAGGCTCAAAGGGGTAACAAAGGATAAAGTGTTTAGATAGCAGAACAAAATGCCTTCGTCATTCCAATCTTCAAATCATGCCAAGTACAAAAAGATACAATTTAACCAAAGAAATCATACATAATATCTTTTGACTGCATCAGAATTGATAGCCATATCCACACATTTTCCTTCTACATCTGTTAATACAAAGTTGTCACGACCCCAAACCCCGGTCGTGATGGCACCCAATACTACTGCTAGGCAAGCCCGACCAATTGAATACTCTCAACCCGAATACGCAATCCGTTACCAACTAACACGATTAAAATAGCAGTTATCAAAGTTCGAACCCAATGTTAAATAGGAATGGTACGGAATACAGTAACAAATATCTAAACATCCCCCAACAGATCTGGAGTCACGAGTCTAGAGCCTCTAGATGTAACAGAGTAGTAAATCCACAGTAATAAAGGAGTCTAGAATACGGAAAGATAAAAGGGATAAAGGGGAGGAGTCGGGTCCTGCGGACGTCAGGCAGCTACCTCGACAACTCCTGAAAACTCTGAGAAACAGCAACAGCTCAACTAGGTCTCCGGAGCACCTGAATCTGCACACATGGTGCAGGGAGTAAAATGAGTACTTCCAACTCAGTGAGTAATAAACATATATAATGACTGAAGATAAGAAATCATGAAATATTACAATATAAAGCTAAAACCGGCAATCCAGCACATTTAACGGTGAAATAGCAACAAAACAATGACAGGTAAGGCAAATAAATATCAATGCATGAATGCAATGCAATGCACATGACCGCTGCGGTGCGCAGCCCGATCCATTTGGTTACCCGCGCTCACTGTGGGGGTTCAGACTCCGGAGGGGCTCCTACAGCCCAAGCGCAATATCAATGTAACATCGCTGCGGCGTGCAGCCCGATCTATACTCAGTCCAGAATATGCACATAAACCACTCGGAACACTTAGTGTAATAGCTCTCAGCTCACAATGTCAGAAAAATGTAGTTTAGGTTTCAAATCTTAGAGATATTGCTAAACATTTCAATACAGTGTTTAACTCAGGACTGAAATCATTTAATATGCTAAGCGATATCGAAAACAGTGATAAGGATCCCTGAAGGATGCAAATGATAGGCACAAAGCCCAGACATATCCATAAAATCCAAGTAGGAGGATTACCAAATAATTTCTAGTCAAGAACACAGTACGAACATCACTCGGGACGGACTAGGTCACAATCCCCCAATCACAGATGACCCCGCACTCGTCATAGAGTACGTGTCTCGCCTCAATATATCGTTACAATGCGATATACCGGGGTTTCAAACCCTCAGGTCATCATCTACATCTATTACTCACCTCAAGCCGGCCACAAGTCTAGCTCGCTATGCCTTTGCCTTTCGAATCAACCTCTTCGCGCGCCGAATCTGATCAAAACAACAAGGAATACATTACAATAGGCCAAAGAAACATAACCCAATCGAAAAGACTCGAAAAACGCAAAAATTCACGAAGTTGGCAAAACCCGAGCCCCGGGTGTGAGCACGTGATTTTTGTCCTATATGAATTATTCCCAGAAATTCAAACAAAATAATTTCTTTCATTATTTTATGGATTTTTGTGACATTTCATGTTAATTGTTTGCATTTTGTTTGTGCATTTTAATTAATGAAAAATACAAAAAAAAAAATACTTGGCATGTGCACTTAGGATTTAACTTTGCATTATAGGATTAATTAGAAAGTTAATTATTTTATAAAATGGAAAAATCACAAAATATAATATAATTTGCACCTTTAACTGTAGTCTTGATTCTTGAGTAGCTTTTGTTTTAGTTTGTTTTTTTAGGTTTGATTATTTTAGGATAATTAGCTGTTAGGAATTGATTGGAATTTTAGTTTAATTTTGGAAATAAAAAGAAAAACAACAAAAAAAGGCAAAGAGAATATCAGTTTTGGGCCCAGATTAATTCTTCCACCCCCCCAGCCCAATTCCATTCAAATCCGCCCCAAATTACCCCTACAGTCCAGCCCAAATCACCCCAGCCTGGTCTGGTCCCCCTTACCACCCAAAACGACCCCGTTTGGCCTTAATCAATCCTGGCCGTCGAGGTTTTATGATCTGACGGCCAGGAAGCTATGGTCACTTATTATATATATGTCCAAACACTACCCCCCCTNCGACGAAGCATACCTGAGGTCTCAAATACGGTGAGGATATCTGCTCCGATCTCCTGCTCAGTCTCCCAAGTAGCTTCCTCTACGGGCCGACCTCTCCACTGCACCTTTACCGAAGCTATATCCTTTGATCTCAATTTCCGAACCTGACGACCCAAAATAGCCACTGGCTCCACATTGTAAGTCAAGTCATCATCCAACTGAACCGTGCTGAAGTCTAACACATGGGACGGGTCCCCAACATACTTCCGGAGCATAGAAACATGAAATACCGGGTGAACTCCCGACAAGCTGGGTGGCAAAGCAAGCATGTAGGCCACCTCCCCAACTCTCCTGAGTATCTCAAAAGGACCAATGAACCGTGGACTCAACTTTCCTTTCTTTCCAAATCTCATAACGCCCTTCATAGGCGAAACCTTCAACAAGACCTTCTCGCCCACCATGTAGGATACGTCTCGAACCTTCCGGTCCGCATAACTCTTCTGACGCGACTGAGCTGTACGAAGTCTCTCCTGGATCACTTTCACCTTCTCTAAGGCATCCTGAACCAACTCTGTCCCCAATAGTCTAGCCTCGCCGGGCTCAAACCAACCAACCGAAGACCTACACCGTCTCCCATATAAGGCCTCATACGGTGCCATCTGAATGCTGGACTGATAGCTGTTGTTGTACGCGAACTCTGCAAGTGGCAAGAACTCAGCCCAAGAACCTCCAAAATCAATAACACAGGCACACAACATGTCCTCCAATATCTGAATGGTACGCTCGGACTGTCCGTCCGTCTGGGGATGAAATGATGTGCTCAGCTCTACCTGTGTACCCAATTCTTGCTGAAAAGTCTTCCAGAAATGGGAAGTAAACTGAGTGCCCCTATCCGAGATGACAGAAACTGGGACCCCATGCAACCTAACAATCTCCCGGATGAAAATCTCTGCCAACCGCTCCGAAGAATAGGTAGCACACACCGGAATGAAGTGCGCGGACTTGGTCAGCCGATCCACAATCACCCAAATCGAATCAAACTTCTTTGAGGTACGAGGGAGACCACTCACAAAATCCATAGTAATCTTCTCCCACTTCCACTCGGGAATATCTAACCGCTGTAGTACACCACCGGGTCTCTGATGCTCATATTTGACCTGCTGACAGTTGAGACACCGAGCTACATAACTCACTATATCTTTCTTCATTCTCCTCCACCAGTAGTGCTGCCTCAAATCCTGATACATCTTCGCGGCACCCGGATGAATGGAATACCGTGAGCTGTGGGCCTCCTCTAATATTAACTCCTGAAGCCCATCCACATTGGGCATGCAAATCCGGCCCTGCATCCTCATCACGCCATCATTATCAATAGTCACATCTCTGGCATCATCGTGCTGAACCCTGTCCTTAAGGACAAGCAAATGTGGATCATCATACTGGTGCTCTCTGATGCGGTCTTATAAGGAAGACCGACACAAGCCAACACCCGACTAGGCTCCGAAATATCTAACCTCACCATCCGATTGGCCAAAGCCTGAACATCAACTGCAAAGGGCCTCTCCCCAACTGGAATGTACGCCAAGCTACCCATACTAACCACCTTCCGGCTTAACGCATCGGCTACTACGTTGGCCTTCCCCGGATGATACAAAATGGTAATATCATAGTCCTTGAGTAACTCAAGCCACCTCCGCTTCCTCAAATTAAGATCCTTCTGTTTGAACAAATGCTGAAGGCTGCGATGATCAGTATATACCTCACAAGATACGCCACATAAGTAGTGCCTCCAAATCTTCAACGCATGAATTATAGCAGCCAACTCCAAATCATGTACGGGGTAGTTCTGCTCATGAGGCTTCAACTGACGAGAAGCATATGCAATAACTCTACCCTCCTGCATCAACACACATCCGATCCCAACCCTCGAAGCATCACAATACACAGTGTAAGAACCTGAGGCTGATGGCAAAACTAACACTGGAGCATTGGTCAAAGCTGTCTTGAGCTTCTGAAAGCTCTCCTCGCACTCGTCTGACCATACGAATGGTGCACCCTTCTGCGTCAACTTAGTCAAGGGCGAAGCAATAGAGGAAAAACCCTGGACGAACCGGCGATAATAACCTGCCAAACCGAGGAAACTTCGAATCTCCGTGGCTGAGGACGGTCTGGGCCAACTCTGCATCGCCTCTACCTTCTTTGGATCAACTTGAATACCATCACTGGACACCACGTGTCCCAGAAAAGCTACAGACCCAAGCCAAAACTCACATTTGGAGAACTTTGCATAAAGCTTCTCCTCCCTCAACCTCTGTAACACCACTCTCAAGTGCTGAGCATGCTCCTCCTGGATACGCGAGTACACTAGGATATCATCAATAAAAACGATAACAAATGAATCCAGATACGGCCGAATACGCTGTTCATCAAGTGCATGAACGCGCTGGGGCATTAGTCAGCCCAAAANTTGATGGATTAACCATAGTTGAGTAGCTAGTTTGGTTATAGCTGATAGTTCAACTAGTGTTAGTAGTTTTAGGATGAATTCAAGGGTAGTATAGGCATGGGAAATGGTAGTTTAATCAGATTTAGTAAATATTGAATTGAGGTAGGGGTAGTTTAGGGATTTCAAGTATGGAAAAATCAGAATAGAACCCCCTAGGACTTTCTAGAAGGGGTTTTGAACTGAAATTCACAAAATAGGTGTAGCTATTTGTGTAACAAGTCAGAAAATGAGGGGAAGAAATGGAAATAAAATAGGGACTATTGAGTAAAATGAAAATCGAAAATTGCACCCCAAGTTTACCTATAAATAGGCATTCATTTGCCTTGTACAAGAAGTGGGGGAGAGAAGTTTTAAAAATCTGAAGTTTTTTAGAAAGTTTAGATCTGGAAAAATTCAAAAAAAAAAGTCAGAGAGAAATAGATTCTGAAATTCAAAATTCAAAAAATTAGAAAGCCATAGAATCTGAAACTTCGAAATTCCAGTCCAAAAAGAAAAACCACAAAAAATTGAAAGCTGCAAAAATTGATAGTTCTAGAAATCCAAAATTGAATCCTCGATTAAAATAGGGATGAAACATTAGCTCTAAGGTTGAAATTCAGAAATGCTAGGTATGCATTCTATTGAAATCACTTTGAAATGCTGATTTGAGTGCTATTTTACAAAGCTGGTTTGCTGTGGGTTTTGTTCGTTTGAGATCATATTTTCCTGGGTTTTGGCACTCAATTTGTGAGCTGTGTTGCTGCTGGTTTCAATTGATGTTATCTGCCCTGCTGATTCTCATTCCTTTCATTTATCCATTCTCCAGGTTCTCCTTTGGTCTCATATGACCTGTGAAGAATCAATGTAGGACTGATTTGGAAGATAAAATGATGAAATGTTATTTGATTTGATTCCTGAAATCTCCTGTTCTATTTTAGCTTAAAAGCATAGAGTAGTTATGTTTATTTGAGTAATACACTGATTTGTATTAATCGGACTGCATGAACTGATTTTCAGACTTGTATGAGTGTGATGTTAGTTGTAGTTTAGTCAGTTCCAGTGTGTTTGTTATGTTAGTTTGAGGATTAAGTTTGGATTAAGGTGTAGATTAGAAACAAAGTCCAAAATTAATATATATACTCATACTGGTCAGCATCAATTGTAGCTTAACATAACTAGTTAGTTTGATGTGTTCATTATGTATGCGCTGAAACCTGAAGTGCAGAATAATTAGATTACAACTTAATGTCATCATTTGCCTTGTATTCCATATCAGCTTGAGGATTTGTGAATTACTGAAACTGCTGTTAAATTTCCGTATTAAGGATGTTAGTTATCAATAGGCAAACAAGTTAAAATTGTGTGAATTGTTCTAAAACCAGCATGCCTGAGATATGAATAAATGGTTCATTTTCTTTACAAAATTATTTAACAGGCCCAAGAATTAACATCAGTTTGGGCTCATTCATGAGCCAAAGCAGTACATTTTTTAATAAGATTTGGGCCTAATGGCATAATCAGAAGCCCAAGTAACTTGAATTAGCCCATGTATGCTGAGTGATGGTCCGATCTGGGATTAAATCACTAGGTCCCAATATATATTTTGCTTTCGATTTGGGCCTGCATAGAGGCCCACGATTGGGCGACTTCTTGTAAAATCTGACCAAATTTCCTCATTTTGGGGCTGGTTTCGAGGCCCAAGGTGCTGAAAGCTCTACCCCACTGGTCAAATTATTGAGCTAAAGGCTAAAAGATATTTGTTAATCTTGGGCCTCTCAAGCTAGGTAGCACATTTAAGCTAAGGGGATTTTCCTCTTGTTTGGATGTGGACTTGAGTTTGAAGGCCCAGATTCTTTAGTTATTAACCAGGCCTTTAGAGACAAATTAAATAGAAAATCATAGGTTGCTTTAGATTGGCCTTAAAATAATAAAATGAGACGAGCATCGCCAAATAAAAATGCATAAATTGCGGGGCCCTCATTAAGTGCTTTATTAAAAATACGTAGAAATTCGGGACATGTCATCTAGCGAATTTTCATGGCTTCCCTCAAAGTTAACAAGACGCGTAGTTGCTTTAGACGCGTATTTTAATAATCTACTTTCCTAAACTCGGGTGCACATTTAAGTGACCCAAATCCAAATCTCAACGAAGTCGAAATGTGTCAAAAACCGCGGGTGCATTTATGTGACGTGGTTTGAGACGTGTTTTCACGATGTTGCAATTCTCTTTAAAATATAATAATAAAAGCGGTTTAAATTTAAAAAAGCACATAAGTTAAAACATGTATAAAAATCAGATTTTAGCCATTTATAATAATTTAAGCGACCGTGCTAGAACCACGGGATTCGGGGGTGCCTAACACCTTCCCTCGGGTCAACAGAATTCCTTATTCAGAATTTCTGGTTCGCAGACTCCAATTGGGAAGTCGAATTTTTCCTCGATTTGGGATTCAAATTAAATCGGTGACTTGGGACACCAAAAGCCAACCCTATCCCAAGTGGCGACTCTAAAAATAAATAAATAATCCCATTTCGAATAATGTCACTTTAAATGGAAAAACACCCTTATACATTTATCCTTCGGGGTAGGTGTGCAAAAAGGAGGTGTGACAGCTCTGGCGACTCTGCTGGGGAAACAAACCCAGAATTTCGATTCAGGGTTCAAGAATTCGAGCTTAGTATAATTGCTATATTTGGCTTTATCTGATTTTCTACATGTTCCATGCTATATGTACTAAATGCTTTACCGCTTTGATATTATCTGAACTGTATATATAAATTGTGCCAAAACCCTTCTCTTCTCACCTCCGGGGATGTGCTTACTGGTTGAGACTCCCTATTCTGTTAGTGTCATACCTTGAAATAAGAAAGAGGGCGGACAAGTTACTAAGCCGGACGATCCCGCGGGTCCCCGGTACGTAGCCCCCTCCTCGACTCGAGTTGTCCGCTCGGGTACACAGTCTAGAACCTATACCCAGGTTTTGAACTTAGAATAACTCGACTCCATGCCGGATCCCTAGTAGGAACGTTTATGTGCATCATGTACATTTGACTTAGGGGACTCAACACAGGGGTTGGGTCCGTCTAGGACAGGTGACCTAAAATGAATTGACCATCCTGATGCATCCTACGTGCTACTTGCGCATTTATTTGCTCGGCTTTGCATGTTGACCGGCTTGTATATAGTGAGTGAAAATTGAGAAAATAAGCAGTGTTAGGACTAAGGGAGGGTAACCATTTGTTTTGAAAAAACCCCAATGCCCAAATAGTACCGAAATGCTGCCGGATTTTTGAAAAATGAAAAAGAGAAAAAGAAAAATATTTGGAAAAATAGAAGAAAATTGTGGTTCAAAATAGTTTTGATTTTGGCCAATCTAACCGAACTACGCGGGTTAGATTCTTACCGGATGTGAGATACGTAGGCAAACCTCATCGGTTCCGACCCCAATTTTCAAAATCCCAAAAATATTTTCCTTTAGAAATCTTTCCTTTAAAAAAAACATGCAAAAAAAAAACAAAAGTTTTTAAAACTCAAAAATGGTTTCCTTCTTTCTAATGTCTTTCATACAAAAAGGAAAAATCAATAAAAATCANTACCGCTTATGCGGGACCGCTTCTGCGGCCTAAAAATCCCCTTAAGCGGTTTTCACTTAAAAACCGCCTCTTTGCTTATGCGATTCAACCACCACTTCTGCGGTTCTCTCAAAACCGCTTCTGCGGTAAAATATCCGCTTATGCGGACCCGCTGAAGCGACCAACTTCCGCTTATGCGAAATTACCCTAGCCCATGCCTGACTGCTTCTACGACCGCTCACCCGCTTCTGCGGTCCATTTCCGCAGAAGCGGAAATACCAGATGACAGCAGCAACAGACCAGAAGCAACTTTAAAAACTCTCGTTTAATCACTCGAATTCACCCCGAGGCCCCCGGGACCTCAACCAAAAACACCAACACATCCTAAAACCTCATTCAAACTTGTACCCATCCTCAAAACACATCAAACAACGCTAAAACCATAAAATCACATCGAATTCAAGCCTAAGTTTCTTAAAAACTTCCGAATTACGCATTCGATCAAAAACCCGACCAAAACACCTCCGAATGACCTGAAATTTTGCACACATATCCAAAATCACCTAACGGAGCTACTGCAACTCTCGTAATTCCATTCTGACCCTCGGATCAAAATCGCACCTATCCACCGGAATTCGCCAAAATACCAACTTTGCCAATTCAAGCCTAATTCTACTCCAGGCCTCCAAAATCACTTCCGATCACACTCCTAAGTCACCAATCACCTCCCGAAGCTAACCGAATCACCGGAATTCACATCCGAGCCTTCTAACTAATAAGTCAACATTCGATTGACTTTTCCAAACCAAGCCTTCCTTAAAAAGACTAAGTGTCTCATTTTCTATCCAAACCAATTCAATTCAACTCTAACTCACTCGTTGCTGATAATGAAACATGAAGAAGCAATAAATGGGGAAAACGGGGCTGTATTACATGAGACAACGGGTCGGGTCGTCACATCCTCCCCAACTTAAACAAATGCCCATCCTCGAGCGGGTCAAGAAACATACCAGAGGTCTCAAATAGGTGAGGATATCTGCTCCGCATCTCCTGCTCGGTCTCCCAGGTAGCCTCCTCCACGGGCCGACCTCTCCACTGTACCTTTACCGAAGCTATATCCTTTGATCTCAATCTCCGAACCTGACGACCCAAAATAGCCAAGGGCTCCACATCATAAGTCAAGTCATCATCCAACTGAACCGTGCTGAAGTCTAACACATGGGACGGGTCCCCAACATACTTCCGGAGCATAGAAACATGAAATACCGGATGAACCCCCGACAAGTTGGGTGGCAAGGCAAGCATGTAGGCCACCTCTCCAACCCTCCTAAGTATCTCAAAAGGACCAATGAACCGCGGACTCAACTTTCCATTCTTCCCAAATCTCATAACGCCCTTCATAGGCGAAACCTTCAACAAGACCTTCTCGCCCACCATGTAAGATACATCTCGAACCTTCCGGTCCGCATAACTCTTCTGACGCGACTGAGCTGTACGAAGTCTCTCCTGGATTACTTTCACCTTCTCTAAGGCATCCTGAACCAACTCTGTCCCCAGTAGTCTAGCCTCGCCGGGCTCAAACCAACCAACCGGAGATCTACACCGTCTCATATATAAGGCCTCATACGGTGCCATCTGAATGCTGGACTGATAGCTGTTGTTGTATGCGAACTCTGCAAGTGGCAAGAACTCAGCCCAAGAACCCCCAAAATCAATAACACATGCACGCAACATGTCCTCCAATATCTGAATGGTACGCTCGGACTGCCCGTCCGTCTGAGGATGAAATGTTGTGCTCAGCTCTACCTGTGTACCCAATTCTTGCTGAAAAGTCTTCCAGAAATGGGAAGTAAACTGAGTACCCCTATCCGAGATGATAGAAACTGGGACCCCATGCAACCTAATAATCTCCCGGATGAAAATCTCTGACAACCGCTCCGAAGAATAGGTAGTACACACCGGAATGAAGTGCGCGGACTTGGTCAGCCGATCCACAATCACCCAAATCGAATCAAACTTCTTCGAGGTACGAGGGAGACCACTCACAAAATCCATAGTAATCCTCTCCCACTTCCACTCGGGAATATCTATCCGCTGAAGTACACCACCGGGTCTCTGATGCTCATATTTGACCTGCTGACAGTTGAGACACCGAGCTACATGACTCACTATATCTTTCTTCATTCTCCTCCACCAGTAATGCTGCCTCAAATCCTGATACATCTTCGCGGCACCCGGATGAATGGAATACCGCGAGCTGTGGGCCTCCTCTAATATCAACTCCCGAAGCCCATCCACATTGGGCACGCAAATCCGGCCCTGCATCCTCATCACGCCATCATCATCAATAGTCACATCTCTGGCATCATCGTGCTGAACCCTGTCCTTAAGGACAAGCAAATGTGGATCATCATACTGGTGCTCTCTGATGCGGTCATACAAGGAAGACCGAGAAACTACACAAGCCAACACCCGACTAGGCTCCGAAATATCTGACCTCACCATCCGATTGGCCAAAGCCTGAACATCGACTGCGAAGGGCCTCTCCCCAACTGGAATGTATGCCAAGCTACCCATACTGATCGCCTTCCGGCTTAACGCATCGGTCACTACATTGGCCTTCCCCGGGTGATACAAAATGGTAATATCATAGTCCTTGAGTAACTCAAGCCACCTCCGCTGTCTCAAATTAAGATCCTTCTATTTGAACAAATGCTGAAGGCTGCGATGATCAGTATACACCTCACAAGATACGCCATATAAGTAGTGCCTCCAAATCTTCAAAGCATGAACTATAGCAGCCAACTCCAAATCATGTACGGGGTAGTTTTGCTCATGAGGCTTCAACTGACGAGAAGCATATGCAATAACTCTACCCTCCTGCATCAACACACATCCGATCCCAACTCTCGAAGCATCACAATACACAGTGTAAGAACCTGAGGCTGATGGCAAAACTAACACTGGAGCTGTGGTCAAAGCTGTCTTGAGCTTCTGAAAGCTCTCCTCGCACTCGTCCGACCATACGAATGGTGCACCCTTCTGCGTCAACTTAGTCAAGGGCGAAGCAATAGAGGAAAAACCCTGGACGAACCGGCGATAATAACCTGCCAAACCGAGGAAACTTCGAATCTCCGTGGCTGAGGACGGTCTGGGCCAACTCTGCACCGCCTCTACCTTCTTTGGATCAACCTGAATACCATCACTGGACACCACGTGTCCCAGAAAAGCTACAGACTCAAGCCAAAACTCACATTTGGAGAACTTTGCATAAAGCTTCTCCTCCCTCAACCTCTGTAACACCACTCTCAAGTGCTGAGCATGCTCCTCCTGGCTACGCGAGTACACCAGGATATCATCTATAAAAACGATAATAAATGAATCCAGATACGGCCGAAATACGCTGTTCATCAAGTGCATGAACGCGGCTGGGGCATTAGTCAGCCCAAAAGACATAACCAGGAACTCATAGTGCCCATATCTAGTCCTGAAGGCGGTCTTCATAATATCCGAATCCCTGATCTTCAGCTGGTGGTAGCCTGAACGGAGATCAATCTTTGAAAATACCCTTGCCCCTGGAGCTGGTCAAACAAATCATCAATACAAGGTAGTGGATACTTGTTCTTCACTGTCACCTTGTTCAACTGTCTGTAATCAATGCACATCCTCATTGTGCCATCTTTCTTCTTTACAAATAGAACCGGTGCACCCCACGGTGACACACTAGGACGAATAAACCCCTTATCTAGGAGTTCCTGAAGCTGATCCTTTAGTTCTTTCAACTCTGCTGGTGCCATGCGATACGGAGGAATAGAGATGGGCTTGGTGCCCGGTGCCAGATCAATACCAAAATCGATGTCCCTGTCCGGTGGCATGCCCGACAGGTCTGCTGGAAACACATCAGGGAAGTCCCTCACGACGGGGACGGAGTCAAGACTAGGAGTCTCAGCTCCAATATCTCTCACGAAAGCCAAATAAGATAGACAACCTTTCCCAACCATCCGCTGGGCCTTTAGAAAAGAAATCACCCTGCTGGGAACATAATCAGTCGTGCTACGCCACTCAATCCTCGGAATACCCGGAATAGCCAACGTAACTGTCTTGGCATGACAGTCCAGAATAGCATGGTATGGAGATAACCAGTCCATACCCAGAATAACATCAAAATCTACCATGCTCAACAGCAATAAGTCAACTCGGGTCTCCAGACCCCCAATAGTCACTAAACAGGATCGGTATACATGATCTACAATAACAGTATCACCCACCGGGGTAGATACGTGAACAGGCAAAGCAAGACAACCTCGGGTAGTACCCAGGTGATGGGCAAAATATAAAGATACATAGGAATAGGTAGATCCGGAATCAAATAAGACAGAGGCATCTCTGTGGCAGACTGAGACAATACCTGTGATAATAGCATCTGAGGCAATGGCGTCCTTCCTGTCTGGAAGAGCATAGAATCGATCCTGACCACCGCCAGTCCGACCTCCACCCCTGGGGCGGCCCCTGGCTACCTGGCCTCCATCCCTAGCTGACTGGGCGGGTGCTGATGAAACAGGAGCAGAAGATGAGGGCTGATCCCTCTGCTGAGACTGACTACCACCAAGCCGAGGACATTGTCTCCTCATATGACCCAACTCACCGCACTCGTAGCAACTACCCGGCGCTGGAGAAGGGGACTGATGGGAACCCCTCGCTGCTGAAGAACCTTGGGCTGAAGAGGCAGGTGTAGAGCTCTGAGATGGAAGGGCACTAAGTGAAGACTGGCCCTGCTTAAATCCCTGATGACCACGGCCTGAAGAAGCCCCACTGTACTCTGGACGACCTGATTGAGGGGACCTGAAGGAACGGCCTCTGCCACGTTGGAACTGGCCTCTAGACGGAGCACCACTGAAGCTACCTGAACCGCGAGGCCTCTTTGCCTCCCTCTCCTCATGCTCCCGACGGCGAACCGTCTCAATCTCTCGAGCCATGTCAACTACCTCCTCGAACGAGGCACCCATAACCCTCTCTCTGGTCATCAAAATACAGAGTGAATAGTTGAGGTCATCCACGAACCTCCTAATCCTTTCCCGATCTGTCGGGATCATCCAAGTGGCATGCCGAGCTAGCTGTGTGAATCTCAACTCGTACTGGGTCACAGACATGTCCCCCAGAATCAACCACTCGAACTGACGACTCAGCTCCTCCCTGCGAGACTGCGGTACGTATTTCTCTAGAAAGAGAGTGGAGAAGTGCTGCCATGTAAGGGGCGCTGCACCAACAGGCCTACGCCTTTCAAAGTCCTCCCACCAGGTGAATGCAGGCCCTGAGAACTGGAAGGTAGTAAAAGCCACACCACTCGACTCTAAGATCCCTGCAGTGCGAAGCATACGCTGACACTTATCCAGAAAACCCTGGGCATCCTCGCCCTCAGCACCGCTGAACGTCGGAGGCTGAAGCCTACCGAATCTCTCAAGACGACGCTGCTCATCATCCGGCATAGCTGGAACCTCATAGGCTGGAACTGGTGCAACTGGTGCAACTGGAGCAGCTGGAGCAACTGGAGCAACTGGCGGAGCTAAGGCTGCCTCCGGTGTCTGAAATCCCTGGGCAACCTGCTCAGGTGTGTGAGCAGCAGGGGTGTGATGTCCTCCCCCGATCTGGGAAGCAGCTGCTGCGGTAGTGGCTGAGACTGCCTGAGCCAGGCCGGTGCAAACGGATAGTATCTGTGCCAAGGTCTCCTGGAGGCCAGGAATCACAATGGGCACTGCTGGTGCCTACACAGGTGCTACTGGGGCATCAACAGCTGGAGTCTGGTCCTGAACTGTGGAAGCTGGTGGGTCAGCAGGTGCTGTCTCTGCTGCTCTACCTCGACCGCGTCCACGACCTCTAGTGGGTGGTACTGGTAGTCGTCCATCTCATCCGGTAGCACGAGTTCTCGCCATCTGCGAGAGAATAGAATACAGAAGTTTAGTTCTCGAATCAACAAGGCCGCATGACAAGAATTTGAAGAATATGGAGTTTTTCTAAAGGTTCTGCAACCTCTCGAGGAGACGTACAGGCGT
This sequence comes from Nicotiana attenuata, assembly GCF_001879085.1. Lineage (NCBI taxonomy): Eukaryota > Viridiplantae > Streptophyta > Magnoliopsida > Solanales > Solanaceae > Nicotiana > Nicotiana attenuata. Next base: position 161,957 of record NW_017670623.1, read on the forward strand.
CCCCGTACCGTTCCGCGAGACTCTACTAAATCGGCCCATGACTCGCAAGGCCTAGTAGCCTAGGCTCTGATACCAACTTGTCACGACCCCAAACCCCGGTCGTGATGGCGCCCAACACTACTACTAGGCAAGCCCGACCAATTGAATACTCTCAACCCAAATACGTAATCCATTACCAATTAACACGATTAAAATAGCAGTTATCAAAGTTCCAACCCAATGTTAAATAGGAATGGTACGGATTACAGTAACAAATATCTAAACATCCCCCAACAGATCTGGAGTCACGAGTCTAGAGCCTCTAGATGTAACAGAGTAATAAATCCACAGTAATAAAGGAGTCTAGAATACGGAAAGATAAAAGGGATAAAGGGGAGGAGTCGGGTCCTGCGGATGTCAGGCAGCTACCTCGACAACTCCTGAAAACTCTGAGAAATAGCAAACAGCTCAACTAGGTCTCCGGAGCACCTGAATCTGCACACATGGTGTAGGGAGTAAAATGAGTACTTCCAACTCAGTGAGTAATAAACATATATAATGACTGAAGATAAGAAATCACGAAATATTGCAATATAAAGCAATAACCAGCAATCCAGCACATTTAACGGTGAAATAGCAACAAAACAATGACAGGTAAGGCAAATAAATATCAATGCATGAATGCAATGCAATGCACATGACCGCTGCGGTGCGCAGCCCGATCCATTTGGGTACCCGCGCTCACTGTGGGGGTTCAGACTCCGGAGGGGCTCCTACAGCCCAAGCGCAATATCAACGTAACATCGCTGCGGCGTGCAGCCCGATCCATACTCAGTCCAGAATATGCACATAAACCACTCGGAACACTTAGTGTAATAGCTCTCAGCTCACAATGTCAGAAAAATGTAGTTTAAGTTTCAAATCTTAGAAATATGGCTAAACATTTAAGTACAGTGTTTCACTCAGGACTGAAATCATTTAATATGCTAAGCGATATGGAAAAAAGTGATAAGGATCCCTGAAGGATGCAAATGATAGGCACAAAGCCCAGACATATCCATAAAATCCAAGTAGGATGATTACCAAACAATTTCTAGTCAAGAACACAGTACGAACATCACTCGGGACGGACTAGGTCACAATCCCCAATCACAGACGACCCCGCACTCGTCATATAGTATGTGTCTCGCCTCAATATAGCGTCACAATGCGATATACCGGGGTTTCAAACCCTCAGGTCATCATCTACATCTATTACTCACCTCAAGCCGGCCACAAGTCTAGCTCGCTATGCCTTTGCCTTTCGAATAAACCTCTTCGCGCGCCGAATCTGATCAAAACCACAAGGAATACATTACAATAGGCCAAAGAAACATAACCCAATCGAAAAGACTCGAAAAATGCCAAAATTCACGAAGTTGGCAAAACCCGAGCCCCGGGCCCACTTCTCAAAAAATTCCGAAATTTAGATCACTGGATTCCTCGTCTCGCCACGAGTCTACACATACCAATTTTACCAAAATCGAAGTTCAAATGCCCTTTCAAAATCCGTTTTTACATCACAGCTTTCCAAGCCCTAGCATGACCCGTTTTTGATGAAATTCTACTGATTTCTATGATAAATGTACCATAAACTCGAGTAGTTAGGCCAAGAGACTTACCTCCAATCGATTCTCAGTCAAAATCCTCTAAAAATCTCGCCCAAAGCTCTCCAAGTCGCTTAAAAATGGTGGAAACTACCCCTTGCTCGCGGATGAAATTTAACATTTAAAACCCTTCTGTTACTAGCGATTTTCGCTTCTGCGGTCCCGCTAACGCATATGCGGGACCGCTTCTGCGGCCAAAAATCCGCTTAAGCAGTTTTCACTTAAAAACTGCCTCTTCGCTTATGCGATTCAACCACCGCTTCTGCGGTTCTCTCAAAACCGCTTCTGCGGTAAAATATCCGCTTATGCGGACCCGCTGAAGCGACCAACTTCCGCTTATGCGGAATTACCCTAGCCCATGCCTGGCCGCTCTGCGGCCCCTCACCCGCTTCTGCGGTCCATTTCCGCAGAAGCGGAAATACCAGATGACAACAGCAACAGACCTGAAGCAACTTTAAAAACTCTTGTTTAATCACTCGAATTCACCCCGAGGCCCCCGGGACCTCAACCAAAAACACCAACACATCCTAAAACCTCATTCAAACTTGTTCCCATCCTTAAAACACATCAAACAACGCTAAAACCATCAAATCACATCGAATTCAAGCCTAAGTTTCTTAAAAACTTCCGCATTACGCATTCGATCAAAAACCCGACCAAAACACCGCTGAATGACCTGAAATTTTGCACACATATCCAAAATCACCTAACGGAGCTACTGCAACTCTCGTAATTCCATTCCGACCCTTGGATCAAAATCTCACCTATCCACCGGAATTCGCCAAAATACCAACTTTGCCAATTCAAGCCTAATTCTACTCCGGGCCTCCAAAATCGTTTCCGATCACACTCCTAAGTCACCAATCACCTCCCGAAGCTAACCGAATCACCGGAATTCACATCCGAGCCTTCTAACTAATAAGTCAACATTCGGTTGACTTTTCCAAACCAAGCCTTCCTTAAAGAGACTAAGTGTCTCATTTCCTATCCAAACCAATTCAATTCAACTCTAACTCACTCGTTGCTGATAATAAAACATGAAGAAGCAATAAATGGGGAAAACGGGGCTGTAATACATGAGACGACGGGTCGGGTCGTCACAAAAGCACCATTGGACAACACTCTCACTCCCATTACCACGAACGGCCCCTGTCAATTTGGGCAAACTTGCCTTTAGCTTCAACCCGATGCGGCATGATGCATTTCAATAGGGTTTCTTTATGTTCTATCTACCCCAATTTCACACAATTCGGGCTTGAAGTGATCGCAAAATGCCTTCACTTATTTCCCTCAAATGTCCCTACATCTTCAAAATTATTTCATTGCCTCATGACTAAACTGACTTTTTAAGACCAGGCTGAGAATTTTGCATGTATGTAATGTCACTAGAACCAGCGTTAGACAAAAGACAAAATGAAAGGATAGAAGAGAACTAAACAAAGAAAATGACTGGAAATAACAAAAGACGGGAAATTGCATTAGACAGACGATTAACGGTTCGAATAACAAAACAAGTAAAACAAACTAGGGTACAATCCTAGAACAAAACTAGGTAACAGTAAATGAGTTGCTACGACTAAAGGAACTAGGCAAAATAAAAGGATATAAGGTTTTGAGTCACAAGACCATATCCGGATTACAACCCTTGAAATAACCCGGACAACAGAAATGACAACAAAATAGACCACCAAAACTCCTCCCTGGCTAACCAAGAAAAGAGCGCCTTTCCAATCACCAATCTCAACATCTTAGCCACTGACTTCTGCATCAACAATACTAGGACCTTCACAAGTCTCTATCACATTGTTCTTAACAAATTGCTTTTGGGTTCCCTTTGCCTACTCTTTCTTAGGATCAACCTCTGATAGCGCTGAAAGCTTTGCAGTACGTGGACCTCCGAGGACCTCAGAAGAATTCTCGTATTCCTTTTCAGAACAAATCATACCCACCATATGTGTCTCATTATGAACAGGTGATGGACTTTAGCTAGTGTCTACTGCATCTGGATTTTGCACGACAATGCCACCTGCACCAATAAGCTCCTGAATCACTTTTTTCAGGTTCCAACATTTCTCTATGTCATTCACTGGGGCATCTGAGCAATATGCGCACCTTTGAGAAAAATCAAACTTCGTTGGAAAAGGGTTTGGCATTTTTATCTGAATCGGCTTCAACATGTCCACTTTCCTTAGCCTCTGGAACAGATTGGCATATGACTCTTCCAATGGAGTGAAGGTTTTCTTCTTCCGCAACCTCTCATTCTTAAATGCTTGATTGGGTCGGAAACCGGATCTAGGAGGGTCTCGGTAAGCTCGTGGAGGCGGGTGAGACATTTGTGACGTGGTGCGGGCCATCACGGGCCTTGTGGATGTGGAACATATGGTGCACAGGGATATCCATGGGGTTGATATCGAGGCTGAAAGCGTTGAGCATGGATGCCCACTGAATCATCGTTTCTATTTCTCTTTCTTCCACCCAAACTTACTGAGATGTTCTGAATGTCTTCTGTAGTGTCTTTGAACGCCGAATAACTCACGATTTGCCTGACTTTATTTCCTCTTCTACCATCTCACCCATTTTTACCACATCATTGAAAGGCTTACCCAAGGCCGGGATCAAATGACTGAAGTAGGTGGGCCCCTGGGCTTGTAGGAAAAGCTCAACCATTTCTTTTTCACCAATCGGGGGATTGACTCGAGCGACTTGCTCCCTCCATCTGAGCCCAAACTCCCTAAAGCTTTCTTCCGGTTTCTTTTCCATTTTAGATAGGGAGGAGCAGTCTAGGGTGACGCCTGATTTGTATTGAAAGTATCGAGAAAAATCCTGAGCCACGTCATCCAATGTAGTCCACTTACCGACATCTTGACGATTATGCCATGCCAAAGCTTCCCCAGTCAAGCTCTTACTAAAATAGGCCATCAACAAGTCATCTTCCTCTCCAACACTTCTCTTTTCACTGCAATAAACCCTCAGGTGGGCTATCGTATCTACACACCCATCATACAAGTTAAACTTTGGCACTTTAAATCCCGCGGGCAGGCGAACGTCAGGGGACACAGACAGTTCTTTGTAAGCCATACTACCCTGGTCTCCCATTCCTTGCTTGTTCTTTAAGGACTGTTCTATGCCTTCCAGCCTCCTGGGTATCCTATCTCACCCTTCTCTTCCTGTGACTTTCTCATGTTCAGCATGAAGCTCATCCCAAGGGCTCTTCTTTTATGAGTCAGGAACCTAGTGGGAAACCTCTACAGGGTAGTATTGGTTATCATGAGCTTTGAGTGGATATTCATTGTTGGGAATAGTGGATATGACAGGAGGGCACTTTTGGGAAAAGACAGTTGGAGGACGAGTGATTGAGCTACTAGGGTGGTTGGGAAAGCTGTGATAAGCGGGTGGATCTGGAGAGTATGGAGGATCATCAGGCACTGTGTCCGGAGCTTGGGTAAGGGCAGCATCTAGGAAGCTAGGTGGTGGCGGGGGTGGTGCCTTCCCAGTCATCCAGGCCTGATACATGTCTGTCATGTGTTGTCTTAACATCCTTACCTCATCAACCAAACCAGTGTCCTGTTCAACCAACTTCTTTCGGGCACCGGTATCAACCAACCCAATTCTGTTGTTGTCTGCTATTGCCTTTTATGTTGTGGAGAGGGTTACTACTTCGAGAACCACAAACCAACCACATTTCTGCTATAAAGATATCAAAAGGAACAAAATGGGGTCATCTTGTTAGCGTTAGGGCGTTTAACAGCAAAAGTATCACATTGCGTGCAATGCACCTAGCAACAATTAATGGTTCTAGAATGACTTCGGGGGTCATAAGGTCACTTGGCATCATCCCAATTTGTTTATTTCAAACTCTCTTTTCTTTGCTTTTCTAGCACTTGCTTGCTCACTTTCCTTCCTCTTTTCCCTTCTAATTATCACTCTTTTCTTTCCTCTCATTTCTCACATCCCATGATTTCACCTCTCTTTTTTTTTTCCTTTTTTCTCTCCTTTTTTTTTCTTTTCTTTTTTCTTTTGATAAATAAAAAAAATGATTCGATCGAACCATATGTAGGTTGCCTACGTATCATGATGCCGCATGAATTAGATCTTTGCATAGTTCTGGAAGATCAGGAGTAAAGGAAACAAACTAACGTTCTCTTTTTCTTTTTCTTTTTCTTTTCTTTTTACCTTAATGACTACTCTGATGGGAAAAGAGAAATAAAGGAAGCAAATCCTCTTTTGAATTTTCTAGACTCAATGTTCTATAACATATCCTAAACTCAAGCTTAACGAGCATATACATTTTTTTTAACAAACACTCTATGGGAAATTATTAAGGAAAAATCCTACAAGAGAAAAATATTTTTTTGATTCTTTTTTTTTTTTAAAGGAAGTCCAAACAATAAACCAAAGTAAAATATTTTAAATTTTCATTTGATATCCCTGAAGAAAGATTTCGAAGCGAGAAATGAACAAGATAAAAGATATTTTTGGATTTCAGTTTTTGATTACCTAAAGAAAAAACTTTAAAGATAAACAAAATATAAAGTATGCGTCTTTTCCTAAAGTTCTAGTGAAAATAAAAGAATTTTTTTTATTTTTTCGTTAATTTCCCAAAGAAGAACCTCAAAAACAAAATCTTTTGGATTTTTGGAATTAATATCTTAAAAGAAAACTCTAGAGGTACTAAAAGAAAATTCTCTTCTCTCTTTTTTTGAATTTTTAGTCCTAAATACTAAAGGAAATATAAAAGCAAAAATTTTCTATTTGGAGCTCTAGATATTAACTTCCTAAGGAGAAACACCCCAAAAGATTTTTTTTTATAATTCTAGAATTGGTATTCTAAAGAAAACTTCCAAAGGAAATAAAAACGCAAAATCTCTTTTTTTTTCTTTTTTTTTTTTGGATTTTTGATTTATAACACACTTTTTTTCAATACAAAAATAGAAAATACTATAACCAAACACTCGACATTACAGTATAAAACTAGAAGGTAAAAGACAACATCAAAAGAAAAACAGACTCAAAATCTCCTTAAGCAACTCCTGAATGGATGGTCCCGGGGTGTCTGTTATGCTCAAACTCTGGTAAGTAAATCCACACCTGTATGAGAAAACTTTAAACCAACACTAAGTGAGACAATAACATTCCCTATTAGACACATGCAAGACATGGTTGCGAATATTTTTCTAAAATTAACCTATGTGGCTAAAATTGCAAGATTTGGCTAAGACCCCGCGAAGCCAAGAACCTAAGATTTACTAGGAAGACCGGACCCTATGTGGGTTGCCTACGTATCACGCCCCAAAAGACGAGAATCAGGTATGCGTAGTTCGGGCATATTGGATATGGTTGAGAATTAAAAAAAACAACTAATTTAGAGAAAACGTGTATCTTTGTCTTTTCCTTGAAAATGATGAAACAGGCAAAATCTTTTTGGATTTTCTTTTTTCCTTTTTTTTTATTTCCTAATTTTTGAAAAATGATGAAAAAGTGCAAAATCTTTTTTTTTAATTTTCAAGCTCTTTTTTATTTTCTTAACAAAAATGTGACAGAAAACATAATTGGGCCTCACTCGCTTTATCTTCACACTTCACCCTCTCTGTTTCATTTTTTCCTTTTTTTTTATTTGCCCTCAACTATCATTGGTCCGCTAAATAACCCTTTTACCCTTGGATAAATGCAACTTGTAGCACATAAGATGCATCATGATGGTTTGTTATTTTGGGTACACCTGTCCTAGACGGACCCAACCCCTGTGTTGAGTCCCCTAAGTCAAATGCACATGATGCAAACAAGCGTTCCTACTAGGGATCCGGCATGAGGCTGAGTTATTCTAGGTTCAAAACCTGGATATTTGTTCTAGACTTGTGTACCCGAGCGGACAACTCGAGCCGGGGAGGGGGCTACGTACCGGGAACCAAAAGGCCATCCGGCTTAGCAACTTGTCCAAGCCTCTTTCTTATTTCAAGGTATGACACTAACAGAATAGGGAGTCTCGACCAGGGAGCACATCCCCGAAGATGAGAAGAGAAGGGTTTCGTAGCAGTTTATATACAGTTCAGATAATATCAAAGCGGTAAAAGTATTATTTAGCACATTAGGCCCAAACATGTAATAAAATCAGATAACAGATAAAGCCAAATATAACAATTCATCTAAGCTCGAATTCTTGAACCCTGAACTAGAAGTTCTAGGTTCTTTTCCCCAGCAGAGTCGCCAGAGCTGTCACACCTCCTTTTTACCGACACCCCCGGAAAGGGAGTATAAGGGAGTTTTTTCTAATTAAAGGACAATCGAAACAGGATTGTTTATTAAGAGATTCAGAGTCGCCACTTGGGATAATTTATGGTGTCCCAAGTCACCGGTTCAAATCCCGAATCGAGGAAAAGATTGACTCTGTATTACAGTCCGCGAACCAGAAATCCGGATAAGGAATTCTGTTAACCCGGGAGAAGGTGTTAGGCATTCCCGAGTTCCGTGGTTCTAGCACGGTCGCTCAACTGTTATAATTGGACTATTATCTGATTTTAGTACAAGTTTTAAACCTATGTGCATTTTTAACTTTAACCGCTTTTATTCATTTTTAGGAAGATTGCAACGTTATTAAAACACGTCTTGAACCAAGTCACATAAATGCACCCGCGGTCCTTAACATATTTTAACATTGTTGAGATTTGGATTTGGGTCACATAAATGCGCACCCGAGTTTAGGAAGGTAAATTATTAAAATAACGCGCCTAAAATAACTACTCATTTGCAACTTTGCGAGGGCCGTGGGACATTCGCTAAATGGCTCGCCTCGATTTCTAAGGATAAAACAAAATTAATTTAAATGAGGGCCATTCAATTGTGATTTGGCCTATAGCTCGCCTCAGATTAGCTAAAAGGGCTTACCAATTAAATAAAGCTTAAGGAACGTGTAACTATTTTTAAATTAAGCTGAATCTAAATTATGAATCTAAATGGGCTAAGGCGTGAGGTCTACTTCAATTTTTGTTTCACCATCTGGGCCTGGCCTGACGCGAGGCCCAACGGCTCACTAAAACCATCAAGCTGCAAGGGTGGATCTCTACAACAAATTCCATTAGTGCCCATGCAGGAAGCCCAATTTTGTGAAGCCACGCACAAGCCGAGTACCAGGGAGGTTCGCGTGTAGAACCCGGACAACAGCAGAAAGCGATCAATCTTTAAAGAAAATGTACTAACAAAAGGATTTAAACCTCACAGATCCATAAGCCTGCTATTGAACAACCACAAAATTAAACCTACAATTACTAGACATTGAAACACTTATTGGAATTAACTGAAAGCCATTTTTAAGTTAACCACATTCACATGATAATCATTTCCACAACAGAAATTAAAAATTGTTGAAACACCAACTAGATAGTCATGCTAAGTGTTCACACTCGAATTGACGAAGCATTCCAGTTTTTAAAACACTTCTAAGTTAAAAACAACTCAAAGATAAATCAGTGCATGTTTTCTTTTGTTTTAAATAGACTAAACATGTTCCTCTTTCTCATAACACGACATCATACTAGTTATCATCTAAGAAAGAAATGAAACCACCCCTTGCACAAACACTGCGCTATGTTATAGCATTCGATTGAGATTTGCAACAATAAAGGATCCCAATACCAGAGATATACTATTTAACAAAGCTGAACACAAAATGCAGTCAAAAATAGTTCACTGAGTTCCTCAAGCTCTTGTGGCAATCCAAAATCAGGTACTATAATGAGAGTCCAATTATTACAAGCCAAATATCTAACTACAAAGTGGGAAAAGAAAAATGAATCCTTATTAAATACAGATCAACTACAGCCCTTTAGAAGAATCTCATTAACAATCAATATGCTACCAGGCATTGTATAAGTTCACAGCTATATAACTTAGACAAAATTTAACCAAATGAAAATTAGAACATGGGGATTAAAAGGAAGAGAAGATTTATAACAAACAAACAACAATTTTGACATATTTCCAGATTCATGCTTCACATTACACTTAAGTGATGTCCATAAGGGCCAAAATATACCTGGGATAAGAGAGGAAACAAAGGAATATGAAGTCAGTATAGATCAGCAGCAATAAGTAGAACCCAGCATCAGCAAAAGCCAAAAAAATAATGTGAAACACTCCAAAAAACCAGTCTCAATCGAGCATTAACCACAACAAACTTCAAAACCAAACTCTTTCTTTTTAAAAAAAATCAAGCTCAATCCATTTTCAATCCCTATTGAACCAGAAATCGTTTCAGAGTCTCAAGAACTACAGAAATATTCAATGGAATAGTAACTTCCTACTATTTTTTTTTCCAGCGGTTTTTGATTTTCTCTGAATTTTTCTCTTTTAAAATCTATTGAAACTCTGCCTTGAATGGCAAGGAAGAGATGTCTTTATAGGCAAGGAAGTAGGGCAGCAACTAAGAACTAGTTTTTGCACTTTGCCCCTTTTTAAATTTTCATTATAGTTTAGGAGTCCTTAAGTTAAAAACCAGAAATTCACTTTAATCCCCACCCCTAGCTTCGTAGAAGCTTCCCATTCAGTTACACTCAAGATTCCTTATCCCAATTTCCTAAATTACCCTTAACAGCCCTGTTAGTTACCCCTAAAACCTACCCAAAATGGGTCAAAGCTGACACAATGACCCAATGCAATTTGAATGGGCTGCTCTTTGCCAATTGAATCAGAGACAGCCTTACTTCCAAACAATACACTTAGCTTAAAAATTTGCTAACTCTGAAATGGTTTTAACAGATCAAGCAATCTAGCCTAAAACGACTCATTAACTAATTGACTAAACTAACGAATCTAAATTAAACTAATTAACAAACCAAGAACAAGTTAAAATACTAACCTAAAATTATCATGCATAGGAAAGCAATCCGGGAAAACAAACAAAAATAACAGAGGGGTCGAGAAGACGAGAAGAAACAGAAAAAGAAAGAGAAAATGAAATCTAGATAAAATAGAAAAGAAGAAAAGAAAATACCTACTACAAATTGAGCGATTTGAGGAATGGAATCTGAATCCTCAACTTGTTGGATTTTTCGGCCAGATATGATATTAATCGTATGTTCTTACAAAGAACACACGATCAAAATCAAATTAAGCTTGAAATTCCCACAGAACCCGGTTTGGAATTTCTAGGGTTCTCTTTTGATCTAAGGTTCGAAGATTTTTGGGGGTATTCGAGGGAAATGGAGCAGAGATTGGGGAAGGGGAGATGAAGGAGATTCTATGGTATTATTTTGGTGGTGAACAGAGGTGGCGCCGCCACCGGAAGTGATGGGGATTTAGGGGCAGCATCTAGGGTTCTAAGGTGTTGTCTCTGAATTGGAGAGTGGAAGCGAGGGAGACGATGAAAAGGGGGGGTGAGAGGGTTCGGACAGTTAAATAATAAGTGGAGGGCCAGTTCCGAGCTGTTGATTTGAGCAAGATCGACGGTTGAGACAAACCTCAAAGAAACGAGGTCGTTTGGCTTAGTGGGGGACCGGATCGGGTTGGGGTGTGGGTGTGCGCTCAGTTGGACCAGGTCTTAGAGGGAAAAGGATTTGGGCCTGAGTGATTTCAATTAAATATGGCCCAAAGATCTGCCCTCTCAATTCCTTCTCCTTTCTTTTATTTCTCTTTTAATTCATTTTTCTTCAAAATTCATTTCTTTTCTTCTTCTTTTTTTTTCAAAAGTGATTAAAATTAAAAAATAAACCTAAATTAGTTCCTTATCAAATTATACTCTAAACATATTAATTATCACAAATAATTAAAAAAAAACCAAATTAAAAGAAAAACTACCAAAATTCAAGATAAAAGTGCAAAATAAACTATTTTTTGTGATTTTTCCCTTTTTTATAAAACAACTAATTTTCTAATTAATCCTAAAATGCATAATTAAATCCTACATGCAAATGCAACGTATTTTTGTATTTTTCATGAATTTAAACAAAATAAACATGCACAAATGTGACGACCCGGCCGGTCGTCTTAAGAATTAACGCCCCGATCCCCTATTAACTGCTTTCCCCAAGTCTATTTATGCTAATTTGAATTGCCGGAATGTTCGGTTTTGAGTTTTGGAGAGTTTTGGGACACTTAGTCCCTAAATGAGAGCTTAAGTGTTGGAAAATTACCCGTAGTCGGAACAGTGTGAAGACGGCCTCGGAATGGAAATCCGATGGTTCCGTCAGCTCCGTTAGGTGATTTCGGGGTTGGGAGCGGAATGTGTTTTGGAGGTCCGTAGCTGATTTAGGCTTGAAATGCCGAAGTTTGAATTTTTGAAGTTTCCGGTCCGATAGTGAGATTTTGATCCGAGGGTCGGAATAGAATTCTGGAAGTTGTAGTAGCTCCGTCATGTCATTTCAGATGTGTGTGTAATATTTCAGGTCATTCGGACGAGGTTTGGTTAGGTTTATGATCGAAAGCGTGTTTTGATAGAATTTGATGTTCTTAGGCTTAAATCATTGGTTAATTCGAGTTTCCGATATTGTTTTAGGTAGTTTAAGGGTTGGTACAAGTTTGAATGATGTTATGGAATATTTCCGTAGGTTTGGTTGAGGTCCCGGGGGCTTCGGGTGTGTTTCGGGTGCTCAACTGAGTATTTTGGAGTTGTAAAAGTTGCAGAAAATCCTTCAGCAGTTGCAGGTCCAATTCCTTCTTCGCGTTCGCGTCTTCCTCCACGCGTTCGCGTAGTGTAATCTGGGAGGAGGACAAATTTCTTCATTGCGTTCGCGTTCAGTGACCCGCGTTCGCGAAGCCCTGTAGTTTCCTCCTTCGCGTTCGCAGCCTACTCATCGGATTCGCAAAGTTCAATTTGGCCCGGGGTGCTGAGCCCATTTTATTCATCGCGTTCGCGTGACTCTTGTCGCGTTCGCGTAGAACTACCAGTCCAGGCCTTCGCATTCGCGTACCATTCCACGCGTTCGCGAAGGGCAATTTTACAGCCTTCACTTTTTCTTCTTCTCGAACGCGAGCGTACTTCCGCATTCGCGATGCATTAAATGACTAGACAGTTATAAACAATTCAAAACCGAGGGTTAGCCATTTTTATCCAAACACAAGCTTGGGAGCTCGGATTTGGGAGAAATTTCGAGGGTTTTTCGAGGGCAACGACTGGGTAACAATTCTCTACTCTCTTATGCTTAAAACCCACTAATCTAATCACGAATTCCTCCTTAATTTCAGATTTTTGAATGAAAAATAGGTAAAACTTCATAGACCAAGTTATTGAATTTTGAGTGGGTGTTTGACCTCCGATTTGAGATATTTTTATATGGTTAGACTCGTGAGAGTACGAGGGTTCTGAAAATATAAAATTTATCCGATTCTGAGACATTGGCCTAAGGGGCATTTTGGTCATTTTACCTAAATTCGCGTCTTAGCTTTAAATTAAATAGTATTTTCATTCCGTACATACTCTGTACATTATTTGTACTGACGTCCCTTCTGCCTTGGGACACTTCATTTCATGCTCGCATGTCCTGATAGACACGTCGAGAGTCCTCCAAGCAGGCTATCAGCTCAGTGGAAGATGTTGATGCACTCCATTGCTCCGGAGTTGCTTATTTGGTCAGTATGATTAGTTCATTTATTTGTTGGTACGGCAGGGGCGGTCCCGACCTTTATGATAAGTATGTACTCTTAGAGGCTTGTAGACAGATGTCATGTGTACGGATATTTGTATGGCTTTGTCGGCCTATATTTAAAGTATATAATGGATCACGTTGGCCTTATAGGCTTGTATGTCACATGTATAAGTTTTTATATCAGGTCGGGTCGTCCTATATTGAGTATTCCCATATGTTTATGCTAGTTAGCCTATGCAGGCCCGTTTGTCCCATTTGCCAATGAAAGTACAACACAAAAGATATGTTATGTCGGTACACGGTTTAGTAAGGTAACGGGTGCCCGTTGTGACCCATAGGTTTGGGTCGTGACAAGGAAGACCCACTGGCTCCCGGTGATGGTACCTTCTTTGGCACCGATAAATCTTCGAACCTAGTGACGTTCTCCGAGGCAGTATATTCTAAGACTTCGAAGAAATGATTGATATCTTCTGCCCCATGAGGCCCCCCATGTCGATGCTCATTTAGCATACCTGCCTCGTTGATAACTGAATCAGAGAACAGAGGAGACCCGGTGATTTCAATCACCCTAAGCACATCTTTCGGGGGCACTTTCCCCTGCTCAAGAAGCACCAGCCCCGGTTTCCTTTTCGACCCCTCTAGCTCGAGGCAAAGTGACCTCACTCCCTTCTGGTTCGGGAGCTTTAGCTAAAGTTCTCTCATCGACCTCCTCAAGTCGAGATGGTTCAGTTTCAAAACCCGTCAATTAGGAGGCCTCTCGTATCAAGACACCTGCCCGCACGCGGGCTACCAGTTCTTCTTCTCCTCCTCCTCCTCCTCCTTCTTCTTCTCCTTCTTCTTCTTCTTCTTCTTCTTCTTCTTCTTCTTCTTCTTCTTATTATTATTATTATTATTATTATTATTATTATTATTATTATTATTATTATTATTATTATTATTATTATTGTTATTGTTATTATTATTATTATTATTATTATTATTATTATTATTATTATTATTATTATTATTATTATTATTCTTCGGACTCATCCCTTAGCTGGTAGATTGAGTCCGAGGATAGAACGCCCGTGCTTCCCTTGGGTTTACGCGTCGGCCTCTTTTTTGGTTTTTTCTTTATCGAGTTCGGAGAACTCGAAGCCCTTTTCCTTTACTTTTTGTCACCCTGCCTCGGACCAGGGGACTCGAGAGGCACATCCGCATCACCGGATGGAGGCCTCATAGCAACATCTTTGGGGAGACCTACAAAAGAGAACATATATGATAAGAATTCCATAATGCAGGGAGAAAATCAAACATTATTAAATTAGAAAAGAAAACTTACCATGATTACGGGCCTCCCCCCGACCCTTCGACAGTTTGCGCCATGCGCGCTCGGAATATGGTCTCAGCGACACAAGGTCCTCGACCCACTCCTTGAGTTGAGGAACTGCATCCGGCATCCAAGCCACAGCTGCACCACAAAACCACCGATAAGAAGGGGGGAAGGGGAGAAACAATAAATAATATTTAAGGCGAGGTTATACTTACGCTTCATGTTCCATTTCTCGGGAAAATGCATGTCCTCGGCAGGGGTCAAGTCCAAGGTCTTCACAAGAATGAATCGGCACATCCAGCCTCTGTCTCGACCCTCTATACTCGAGATCGGGGCTCTATTGGCTCGGCAAGTAAGTTTTATTAATCCCCCTCGATATAGTGGGGGACTATACAAACTCATGTGATGATCGAGGGTGAAGGGACACCCCTTGATTTTGGTTACACAAAAGTGGAGAAGAATCACTATCCTCTAGAAAGAGGGGTGAATTTGACCGAGGGTCACTTCGTATCTCTTGGAGAAGGAGTAAGTGTAAACACTTAAAAAACCCTCCACGTGGGTAGTAATTGCTTTCTCAGGCGAGGGCACCATCCACATATTTATCGGCCCAGTTACAATCTTCTTTGACCTTGGAGAGGAGATCATCGGTGATCAAACATATATATCTCGAGACCAGCTCGCATCGACCCAGTACCGAGGAAAATTTTTCGATCTTGGAATCAGCAGCGATCGGCACCCTCCTGGAACGAACTCTTCAGGGTGTGGTTCCGCCGCAGTCCCGTCGCCGGCAGGCCGTGTTGAAGAGGCTGCCTCTTTCTGCGAGTCTTAGTGTATTTGCCATTTTAAAGTAGAGATGAAGCAAAGGAAACTAAGAAGGTACGCTTAGTGGTTGCAAAAGGTTCAAGAAATCTGGGTACAAAAGTTTATAGCAAGTAATAACAGTATAAGATATGAAGTAATATCAAAGTAAGGATAAAAAATAATATCATACTAACCCTAATAATATTGAACTAAGGAAGAAAAAGGAAAACGATTTTTTACCTACTAACCTTCTACCATAATTCTCAACCTCAACACCCTCATATAAAGGATCATGTTCTCGGTTAGCTCAAGTTGCGCCATGTCCCGCCTGATCACCTCTCCCCAAGACTTCTTTCACCTACATATACCTTTCCTTTTAACCCCCCCCCCCCCCCCTCTCCACAAGGACAACCTCTCACACCTCCTAACAGGGGCATCTGTGCTTCTCCTTTTAACATGCCCGAACCACCTTAGTCTCACATTTCGCATCTTATCATCCATTGAGCCTACTCCCACCTTGTCCCCAATAACTTCATTCCTAATTCTATCAAACCTAGTATACCATACATCAACCTCAACATCCTCATTAACTACTTTCATCTGCCGTACATGGGAGTTTTTGACTAGCAAGCCCCCTGCCCATACAACATAGCCGGTCTAACCACTACTTTATAGAACTTACCTTTAACTTTCAATGCCACTTTCTTATCGCACAAGACACCGGAAGCGAGCCTCCACTTCATCCATCCCGTTCTGATACGATGTGTGACATCTTCATCAATCTTCCATCACTCTGAGTTCCAGACCCAAGGTACTTGAAACTCTCTCTCCTGAGAATGACTCGTGTCTCAAGCCTAACACTCTTATCCGCTTCCCGAGTAACACCGATGAACTTGCACTCCGGGTATTTTGGCTTGGTCCTGCTCAACTTGAAACCTTTAGACTCAAGGATATGTCTTCAGACCTCCAGCTTCTCATTAAAACCACCTCGTGTCTCATTAGTCAGAACTATGTCATTTTCAAATAACATACACCATGGAACCTCCCCTTGAATGTGTCGCGTCAATGCGTCCATTGCCAAGGAAAACAAAAATGGGCTAAGTGACGATCCCTGATGCAACCCTCCAACCCCATCTCAACCGAAAAGTATTAAGAGTCTCCTCTTGCTGTCCTTACTCGTGTCTTAGCTCCATCATACATGTCCTTGATCACTCTAATATAAGCTACAAGCACTTCTTTAGCCTCCAAACATCTCCATAGAACCTCTCTCGGGACTTTGTCATAAGCTTTCTCTCGGTCAATGAACACCATATGCAAATTCTTCTTCATCTTCTTATACTGCTCCATTAATCTCCTCAAAAAGTTAATGGCTTCAGTAGTCGATCGTCCAAGGCATGAAACCAAACTGGTTATCGAAAATGGACACACTCCTCCTCATCCTCCATTCTATCACCCTCTCCCAAATTTTCATCGTATGACTTAACACCTTGATACCCCTACAGTTGTTGCAGTTTTGGATAGCCCTCTTGTTCTTGGACAATAGAGTCATTGTACTCTACCTCCACTGTTCAGGCATCTTCTTTGTCCTAAAAATTATGTTAAACAACCTAGAGAGTCATTCCAAGCTTGCCTTACCCATGCTCTTCCAAAATTCTACTGGGATCTCGTCTGGTCCGGTCGCTCTACCCCTACTCATCCTGCTCATAGCCCCTTCAACCTCCCCCACTCTTATGCATCTACAATACTCAAAATCTCAATGCCGCTCAAAATACTCTAACTCGCCCAGAATGATGCTCCTATCTCCCTCTTCATTCAAGAGTTTATGGAAGTAAGACGATTAACTCTGCCTAATATGTGCCTCCTCCAACAAAACTCTGTCCTCCTCGTCTTTTATGCACCTCACTTGGTTTAGATCACGGGCATTCCTCTCTCTCACCTTGGGCAGTCTGTACAACTTCTTATCCCCCCTTTTGTCCCCAAGTTCTTCATATAAACGACCAAACGTCGCGGTCTTCTTTTTATTTTTGTTCTTTCTAGTTAAATAACCTAGTCCTAAAATCAGTATTGAAATACTTTCTACACAATCATTAATCTATTAATCATTAATCTGTCCTCCTCGTCTTTTATGCACCTCACTTGGTCTAGATCACGGGCATTCCTCTCTCACACCTTGGCCAGTATGTACAACTTCCTGTCCCCCTTTTGTCCCCAAGTTCTTCATATAAACGACCAAACGTCGCGATCTTATTTTTATTTTTGTTCTTTCTAGTTAAATAAGTCCTAAAATTAGTATTGAAATACTTTCTACACAATCATTAATCTGTTATAGTTATCGATTGTTACAGTGTCTTTTTCTTTAATTTTTTTATTTTATATTTGTAGATGACATTTTTGAAAATTTTAAAGAAATTAAGGCTTTGTTAAAATCAAAAAATTGTCACTCTTTTTTACCCTTTTTTTGTTCTTTCTAGTTAAATCGGTAAATCATAATATTTGGTATATTATGTTAGTTATGGTATACCAATATGTAGTATACTAAGAATATTAAGAGTACCATGATTCAATAGTAATTATGGTATACCAATATGTAGTATACCAAGAACATCGGGTATCCATTTAATGTACTCTATCAAAGTATACCATGATTTAATACTAATCATGGTATATCAATATATAATATATCAAAGAATATTGAGAATACTAGAATTTGGCACTAATCATGATATACCAACATATAGTATACCAAGAATATTTGGTATACTATTTAACATACTCAAATAAAGTATATTATGATTCAACTGTAATTATGGTATATCAATGTGTAGTATATTAAAAATATTGGATATACCATTTAATAAACTCAAACAACACATACTATGATTCAACAATAATCATGGTATACTTTAAAGTATACTAAGAATATTGGGCATACTATTTAACACACTTAAATAATGTAAATCATTGAGCACCATGATTCAATAGTAATTATGGTATACCAATATGTAGTATACCAAGAACATCGGGTATCCTTTTAACGTACTCTATCAAAGTATACCTTGATTTAATACTAATCATGGTATATCAATATACAATATACCAAAGAGTATTGAGAATACCAGAATTTAATTAACACTAATCATGATATATCAATATGTAATATACCAATAATATTTGGTATACTATTTAACATACTCAAATAAAGTATATTATGATTCAATTGTAATTATGGTATATCAATGTGTAGCATATAAAAAGTATTAGGTATACCATTTAATATACTCAAACAACGTATACTATGATTCAATAATAATCATGGTATACTTTAAAGTATACTTAGAATATTGGGCATACTATTTAACACACTTAAATAAAGTAAATCATGATTCAACCCTAATCATAGTATATCGATGTGTAGTACACCGAGAACTTTGAGAATACCATAATCAACACTAACCATGGTATAGAGTGTGTAATATATAAAGAATATTGAATATATCATTTAATATACTCAAAAAAAGTATACATTAATCATTGTATACAAATATTTAGTATACTATAAATATTAGGTATAATGTTTAATAGACTCAATAAAGTATACCAAGATTCAATAATAGTCATGGTATACTAATATATAATATAAAAAGCATATTGGGTGTATCATTTTAACATACTCAAACAACGTATATTATAATTTCAATTGTTGGTATACCACACAGTATACCATGATTCAATATTAATCATGTTATACTATATAATATATCAAGAATAATATATTGTTTAATGGTATATTGTATAAAACTATATTATTATATAGCATACGGTATACAAATATTCTGTATGATTTTAAGGTGTTTTGTAGTTTTATTTGAATTATTTTTTTTATTTAATCTTTATTTATGTTTAGTTGGTTGACTCTTATTGATTTCGATGATTGAAGAAGAATTGAAAAAGGGAAAAGGAAGAATCAGAAAAAGATATAGCTAGCGTTTGGCCATAGATTTCAAATTTATTTTGAAAAATCTAATTTGGGTGAAATTTGGTTTGAAGATGAAAATGTGTTTGGACATACGTTTTCAAAACATATTTTCCAACTTTATTTTAGAAAAAAATATTTATAATTCCCAAGTTTTGAGATTTTAGCCCAAAATCAGCTCAATAGTTATTTTTGGGATTTGGGATTTAGGATTTGTCCAAAATATGAGCAAAAATTAGTTTTTCTTTTGTTTTAATCAAACAATTTTTTTTTTTGAAATAGTGGCGTGGAAGTAATAAAGTGACGTGAGAATGATATAAAATTATAAACTCAATGCAAGAAGTGTTATTCTAGTTCTCTTTTTCTACTTCAACGGTGGAAATACTATCGTCACCGCCAACTTTTGACTTTGCGAACGAAAGGATATTTTCACTGTAGCTTTTTTGTCTTTTCTTAGCAGCTCTTCTTTACGCAAAAGAACTAGCCCCATAACTTTCTACTTTAAGTACAAAAATTGCATTCTTAATTAATTTTGCATTCTGTCTTATGAATTTGGATTAAGATTTATACCACAATTCAGTATATTTCTTATGGTTTTTATTTCTCTAATCACTTTTTGTTGGGCTCATGCCCATGTTGTCCAACCAAAGGCCCAATGGCCTAATCCTATTCTCTTTTGGTTTCCAATCCTATTTGGAATTGGATTTGGTTTATTCCTATTTTGAGTGAGTTTAGGCTTTAAGAGAAAGCACCACTCATGATCTATAAATAGGACAACCTTGGAGAATTATTCTATGCTCATTGATACAAGTCTTTGAAAGACTTAAGCACATAAGAGTGGTTTAGAGAGAGTTTTCATCAAGAGAGAAGAGAGAAGAGAGAAGAAAAGTATTTGTTTTGCTGCAGATTTTTATTCCGACCAGCCAACTTCAAATCATGTTTTCCGATTCGTTAACCGTTGGATCGGGCTGAAATTTTGATTGAGTGTTCGTAACATCTTGTTCTTGTATTTGAACGGTAGAGATCGGATTTGGTGGCTCGTAGCATCTGATTTCGAGCCTCGAACAACAGCTTCATTTTTATGGATTATACTCTTTCTTCAATTGATTAGTTGTTGCTATTGTTTCTCTGTGTTTGGCCCTTGTTGTGTAGCCAATTTGGAGAACTTTTGTAACCCTCTTATTGTTATAGTGGAGTTTTTTGGATCTTTGTGATACCGTGGTTTTTACCTTTGATTTGAAGGGTTTTCCACGTTAAAATTTGGTGTTCTTTATCTTCTTTATTTTCGGGTTTGTCTCTTTCGCGACATAACAGTGGTATCAGAGCCTTGGTTATTTATACGGGTTGTTACGGAATGGAGACGAATATGAGCAAGATGGTATGTTTAAATGGGAGAAATTATAATGTTCGAAGAAGCAAGATGAAAGACTTGTTGTTCGTGAAGAAGATGCATCTACCCATTTTTTCAGCTCATAAACCCGAGAGTATATCCGATGAAGATTGGGATTTCAAGCACCAACAAGTATGTGGATATATACGGCAATGGGTTGAAGATAATGTTCGCAACCATATTGTGAACGAGATACATGCGAGATCATTGTGGGAAAAGCTAGATACTCTTTATGCTTCAAAAACCGGGAACAACAAATTATTTTTGCTAAAGCAATTGATGACCTTTAAATACAAGGAAGGCAGCCCTATCCTTGATCACATAAATGATTTTCAGGGCGTCTTTGATCAGCTATCTGGAATGGGGGTTAATTTTGATGATGAGATACAAGAACTTTGGCTTCTTAATACTCTGCCAGACTCTTGGGAAACTCTTCGTGTTTCTTTGACAAATTCAGCTCCTGGAACTAAGGTGACCATGGAATATGCCAAGAGTGGTGTGTTGAACGAGGAAGTAAGGAGAAAATCTCAGGATTCGTCCTCACAAGCAGATATCTTGGTTACAGAAGACCGGGGGAGAGATAGAACAAGAGGCTCAAGGAATAGAGGTAAAAGTAGAAGTAAGTCAACGTCTAAATACTATAATGTTACATGCAACCACTGTGGCAAGAAAGGACACATCAAAAGGTTTTGCCGCAAGTTGAATCAAGACACTAGAGAAGGAAAGAAAGTTGAAAATAACGAGAACAATGTTGCTGCTATTGTTCGAGATGACCTTCTTTTTGCTTATGATGAAAACGTCATCAATCTGGTATCCCATGAGACTAGCTGGATAGTAGATTCTGGAGCTACCTCACATGTCATACCAAGAAAAGATTTTTTCTCATCTTATACTGATGTTGATTCTGGAGTGTTAAAGATGGGCAATGCCAGTGAAGTTAAGCTGTTTGGTGTTGGCACAGTTTGCTTGAAAACTAATAATGGTTCGACGTTAGTTCTTCAATATGTCAAGCATGCTCCAGACTTTCCTTTCAATTTGATCTCAGCAGGAAGATTAGACGATGAAGGTTACCATAATGCCCTCTTTAATGGCCAATGGAAGTTCACTAAGGGCTCGTTAGTAGTGGCTCGCGGAGTCAAGTCTGGTTATTTATATGTGACACAAGGCTCTATTCTTAATGACTCAATAAATATGGTGGAAGGTGATACTTTATCAGAATTATGGCACAGAAGATTGAGTCATATGAGCGATAGGGGGATTACGTGTTTGGCTAAGAAAAGTTTGCTTTCTGGATTGAAACAAGCAAAGCTGAAAAAGTGTACCCATTGTTTAGCTGGCAAACAGAAAAGGGTTTCCTTTCATAGTCATCCTCCCTCAAGAAAGTCCGATTTATTGGAGCTAGTACACTCTGATTTGTGTGGTCCTTTTAAAGTAAAGCCAAAAGGTGGTGCACTTTACTTTGTGACCTTCATTGATGATCATTATCGTAAGCTCTGAGTGTATCCTTTGAAATCTAAAGATCAAACACTTGGCGTGTTTAAGGAATTTCAGGCCTTAGCTGAGAGACAGGCGGGGAAGAAATTAAAATGTATTCGCACTGGCAATGGCGGTGAATATTGTGGTCCCTTTGATAACTATTGCAAGGAACAAGGAATTCGTCATCAGAAAACTCCGCCCAAGACGCCTCAATTGAACGGTTTGGCAGAGAGGATGAATAGAACTCTAGTTGAGAGAGTTAGATGCTTACTTTCAGAGGCTAAACTTCCAAATATATTTTGGGAGGAAGCACTTAACACTGTTGCCTATGTTATCAATTTGTCTCCTGCTGTTGCTTTGGATGGTGATGTCCCAGACAGAGTTTGGTTTGCCAAAAATGTTTCTTATGATCACTTGAGAGTTTTTGGGTGTAAAGCTTGTGTTCATATTCCTAAAGATGAGAGATCGAAACTGGATGTCAAAACTAAGCAGTGCATCTTTATCGGTTATGGTGAAGATGAGTTTGGGTATCGTTTATATGATCTAGTTGACAATAAACTTATTAGAAGTCGTGATGCAATATTCTTTGAAGACCAAACTATTGAAGATATTGACAAAGCTGAGAAGATAGATTCTTAGAGTAATGAGAGCTTAGTTGATATTGATCCAGTTTCAATTGCTAAGGCACCTATTGCACATGAAGGAACCCAAGACAATGATGGAGATAGTGTTCAAGATCAAAATGATCATCATGGTGTAGATGTTATGGATGCTCCAGTTGATGAAGTTGTGGTTGATCAGCAACCAATTCCTGCACAGGTAACTACTTCGAATGCTCCTGAAACCTCTCTTAGAAGATGTACAAGGGAGAACCAAAAATCTATGCGCTATCCTCCTGATGAGTATGTACTTTTGACTGACATGGGAGAACCTGAGAATTATGATGAAGCCATGCAAGATAATCACAAAGATCATTGGATCGAAGCGATGGAAGATGAGATGAAGTCACTTTATGAGAATGGCACATATGAGTTAGTGAAATTGTCGAAAGGTAAGAGAGCTTTATCTAACAAATGGATATTCAGAATAAAGCAAGATAACCATACCTCTGCGCCTAGATACAAGGCGAGGTTAGTTGTTGGCCAGAAGAAGGGAGTTGACTTTGATGAAATTTTCTCCCCTGTTGTGAAGATGTCTTCTATTCGTGTGGTTCTAGGCTTAGCCGCAAGTCTAGATTTAGAGGTTGAGCAGATGGATGTCAAGACTGCTTTTCTTCATGGAGATTTAGATGAGGAGATTTATATGGGGCAACCTGAGGGTTTTGTAACTAAGGGAAAATAAAATTATGTCTGCAAATTGGAAAAGAGCTTGTATGGATTGAAACAAGCTCCAAGGAAATGGTATTTGAAGTTTGAATCTGTCATAGAAGAACAAGGGTACAAGAAAACTTCTTCAGACTACTGTGTATTCTTCCAGAAGTTCTCTGATGATGATTTTATTATTTTATTTCTTTATGTGGATGACATGCTTATTGTTGGTAAGAATAAATCCAGAATCGCAGTCTTTAAGAAGCAGTTGAGCTAATCGTTTGCGATGAAGGACTTGGGGCCAACAAAGAAAATCTTGGGCATTCAAATCCACCGACACAGAGATAGAAAGGAGTTATTTCTGTCTCAAAAGCAATACATTGAGAAGGTACTCAAGAGGTTCAATATGACAGATGCGAAAGTGGTTAGTACTCCTCTTGATAAACACTTCAAATTGAGTATTAGTTAGAGTCCATCTACTGATCAAGAGAAAAAGGAGATGTCTCATTTTCCTTACTCTTCTGCCGTTGGTAGCTTGATGTATGCTATGGTTTGTACTAGACTAGATATTGCACATGTCGTTGGTACTGTTAGTAGATTCCTTTCTAATCCTGGTAAAGAACATTGGGATGCAGTAAAATGGATATTAAAGTATTTGAAAGGTATTGCTAATTTGAAGCTGTGCTTTGGCAATGGCAAGTCTGAACTTGTTTGTTACACAGACTTTGATTTAGGAGGCAATCTTGATAATTCAAGATCCACTTCCGGCTATTTGATCACTTTTGCAGGGGGAGCTGTTTTTTGGCAATCTAGACTACAGAAGTGCATAGCTCTATCCACCACAAAAGCCGAATATATTGCTGTCACAGAAGGTGCCAAAGAACTATTATGGATGAAGGAGTTTATTAATGATCTTGGCTTTGAGCAGCCAAGGTACATCTTATTGTGTGATAATCAGAGTGCTATTTGTCTCACCAAGCATTCCACTTTTCATTCTAAGACCAAACATATAAATAGAAAGAATCATTGGACAAGAATATCTGTGGAAGAGAAATTATTTGAGGTTGAGAAGATACTTACTGATGAAAATCCTTCGGATATGCTGACAAAGGCGGTGGTTGCACATAAACATGAATTTTGCAGAAAATTGGCAGGCATGAAGCCTGTCAATAGTTCCTCTACTTGAAGACACATTTGGCCCCTTGGCTTGAGGGGGAGTTTGTTGGGCTCATGACCATATTGTCCAGCCAAAGGCCTAATGGCCTAGTCCTATTCTCTTTTGGTTTCCAATCCCATTTGGAATTGGATTCGGTTTATTCCTATTTTGAGTGGGTTTTGGCTTTAAGAGAAAGCACCACTCATGATCTATAAATAGGACAACCTTGGAAAATTATTCTATGCTCATTGTACAAGTCTTTGAAAGACTTAAGCACATAAGAGTGGTTTAGAGAGAGCTTTCATCAAGAGAGAAGAGAGAAGAGAGAAAAAAAGTATTTGTTTTGCTGCAGATTTTTATTCCGACCAGCCAACTTCAAATCACGTTTTCCGATTCGTTAACCGTTGGATCAGGCTAAAATTTTGACTGAGTGTTCGTAACATCTTGTTCTTGTATTTGAACGGTGAAGATCGGATTTGGAGGCTTGTAAAATCTGATTTCGAGCCTCGAACAACAACTTCATTTTTATGGATTATACTCTTTCTTCAATTGATTAGTTGTTGCTATTGTTGCTCCGTGTTTGGCCCTTGTTGTGTAGCCAATTTGGAGAACTTTTGTAACCCTCTTATTGTTATAGTGGAGTTTTTTGGATCTTTGTGATCCCGTGGTTTTTACCTTCGATTTGAAGGGTTTTCCACGTTAAAATTTGGTGTTCTTTATCTTCTTTATTTTCGAGTTTGCCTCTTTCGCGACATAACACTTTTTTCCCTTACTTATCTTCTTCTTTTGTTTGGTCAAGGTTATAAGTAGGAGATTGAGTATCTAAATGTAAAATTGTAAATAATGTTTTATCGTTAAAGTATTCATCACTTTTATGTCTTCTTTTTTTGGTAACTGTTTCTTCTCTTTTCACTTTCTTCTTTTCTGATGTCTTTTTTTTTGTTGGTAACTGTTCCTTCTCTTTTCACTTTCTTCTTTTCTGATGTCTTCTATTTCTTCTACTTTATTTCTTTATTATAGAGTAACATAATCGAAGAAACTATTCAATATAATTACGTAAAAGGAAAAGAAAATAAGAAATGAAAGAATATGCTTGTATTATTTAGCGAAAAAAGGAAATAATATTATATATAGGATGAAAAAAGAAAACTGCTACTTACCCAGGGGCGGATTTGCATCCATGCAAGCAGTGTCACCCGATACCGCTTCGCTAAAAAATCTTACAAAATTATATATAAATAATGGTTTTAAGATATAAGAATATAATTATGTCATTTTGAGGCTATTTACAACAGTGTCGTCTTGATCTAACGGACGCATTGATTCTTTTACCTTCAAATGGTCTCAGGGTCTAATCTAAACATGTGCATTAAGTCAATTTTTTTATCTTCAAAATGACATTAACCCCATACTTCCAACTATTCAGCTAAAGAGATTATCTAGAAAAGTTCTTAATAACAACAAGAACAACATATCCAGTAAAATCTCATTAGTGGGTTCTGCGGAGGGTAGGATGTACGCAGATTTTACCTCTACTCCGGAAGGGTAGAGAGAGTGTTTTCGGGAGACCCTCGGCTCAACAGAAGAGATAATTATTTTAGAAAACAAACGAAAGAAGAGATATGTAAAAACAAAAGGTAGAAAAGTTCTTAATAATAATACCAAAAGATATTCACTTATATTTTTTAAAATAAATTTATTAATATATTTGGATGTATTTTATTAAGATGATCTAGTTGTTTATCGGTTCACTTCTTAAGAATATCGACTCCGCTTACCCAATATTCTGTGGACGCCCCTGTACTTAACCACGCACCACAACTTCACGGGAAAGACACCTTTCCATTTTTATTACTATAGTATACCGTCCATGTTTTACTTGTTAATCATATTTAAATTAGCAAAAGTTTAAGGAATTTGAAAACTTTTCAAATGAAAGTACTTATTTTTTTTTTTCTTCAGAAATTAAGTATCCACTTGATGAAAAAGAAAAAAAAAGATGATACGATCTTTAGGACTGATGCTCATTTAAAGCATAAATCGGTTTATTTCTATTCTTATGGATCGAATAACACTACGCTATTTGCAGTATTTGTAACAATTAAAGTTGGGAGCACCAATTTCTATCAAGAATTATATGTCCTCACTTCTGCATAGTATATGCCTGTCACAATCTTAAATCTAAACCCGGTTGTGATGGCGCCTCTCATGAAGACAAGGCCAGCCAACACACTTCCAATTCACTTTAAGCAGTTAACCAAGTTTTAATAGAAATAAAATCCCAAAATAACAGTATAAGTTGTGGAATTAAAAACCAACACAGCCCGACATCGGGGTGTCACCAGTCATGAGCATCTAAAACAATACTAGAAGTCTGAAGTCTAACCCACTACTAAATAACTGAATCAAAAAGAATTAAGATAGAGGGAGAATGCACTGGGCTGCGAATCGCCAAGCAGCTACCTAGTAAATCTCCGAAAACATGCTGGAACTATCAACCCTTAGGAGCAGGACCTGTAGCGCACGAATCTGCACACAGGGGTGCAGGGAGTAAAGTGAGTACTCCAACTCAATGAGTAATAAAAATAAATGAAGACTGAGCAATATAAACCACGTAAGGCACAACATTAAGCTAAAAAAGGCATAACAAAAATCAGTAAATATAATTAAGCAGTAAAATCTCATAAACATCCTTTAAACAATTAAACAATATACAGGAAAAGACAACTAAAAAGGTAAACACATAATAATTGCCCCTCGGGCACAGTAGCAACAGAATTAGCCCTTCGGGCAATATCACATAACAATACCAGACTCTTGGGCTATGTCTCATATCACAATGTGTATCCGCGCTCACTGGGGGTGTACAGACTCCGGGAGGGGCCCCTTATGGCCTAAGCGCAATACTAAGCCATCTCGTGGCATCATAAACAGGCTCTCGGCCTAATATCAAATCTCAAGCCACCTCGTGACATACAATCTCAGGCCCTCGCCCTCATTATCATAATAAATGTATCACTGCTGCAGCGTGCAACCAGACCCAAATGTATCCTCACAACACAGGCCCTCAGACTTACTCAGTCAGGATCTCACAAGCCCCTTGGTCATCAGTAAAACATGAAGCTCAGCTCAAAATATTTTTAAATATCATTTAATGTGTTTAAAACAGAATAACATAGCTGAGTTTTGAAAATAGTGAAAATATAGCATGACTGAGCACCAGTATGGAATCAAAAAGTAAGGAAAATATCATTTAAAATCCCCCAAGGGTTCAAACAGCTGGAACGAAGCACACATATGGCATTTAGCCCAAAATATAATAATATTAAATAATTAACTGTCAAATACGCAATAAAATAGTCAATCAGGATGGACTAAGTCACAATCCCCAACGGTGTACGATCCCACGCTCGTCACCTAGCGTGTGTCTTACCTCAACATAGCCGAACACTGTTAAATTCTGGGGTTTCATACCTTCAGGACAACATTTAAAATCATTACACACCTCAATCCGGCCAGAAATCTATCTCGCAATGCCTTTGCCCTTCGAATCGATCTCCGGATGCTCCGAATCAACCAAAATCAGAACGTAGCCATTAATTTATGCTAAAGGGACGAAGCCCACTCGAAAATAATCGAAAAACATCACAAAATCCAAAATTATCAAAACCCGACCCCCGAGCCCACGTCTCAGAATTCGATAAAATTAACATCATTAGATTCCTTATCTTTCCACGAGTTCATACAAATAAAAAGTTCCAAAACAAATGGTCTTCCAAAACCTCAATCAAAGGCCTAGGTTTCTAAGCCCTAGTTTCTCATTTTTACCTTTAATTACAGCTCTAATCCATACATTAACACCATAAAAACGAGTTTTCATAATATAAAACCTTACCTCAGTGATGTCTCCTTGATTTCTCTCTTCAAAATTGCCCAAAGCTCCAAATTCGTGTTAAAAAATGAAGAAACCCTCTGAAAATCGCGAAGGAAATAACTTATATGTTCTGTCCAGATATTTCCGCATCTGCGGTCATTCCACCACATCTGCGGTACCGCATTTGCGGTTCTTCATCTGCTTCTGCGAAAATCACTTAAGCTTCCCATTATCCGCATCTGCGGTTCCACACCCGTATCTGCGACATTGCAGATGCGGTCCTCTTAGCCGCTTCTGCGGTTTCCTGACAAACGCACCTCTGGCCGCTTCTGCAGCCAAACTTTCAGATATGCGGCGCTGCACTTGCGGTCCCCTATCCGAAGGTGCGGAAATACCAGAAGCAGCAAAAATACTGCAGCTGCATCAAGCTTTCAACTCCCTGTCAACCATCCTAAATCACCCCGAGGCCCCTGGGACCTCAACCTAAAGCACAAACATATCTCATAACCTTATTCAAACTTGTACCAATCTTCAAAACACCTCAAACAACATCAAAATCACCAAAACTCATCGAATTCAAGCCTAAGGTTCTAAATTCTTCCGCATTTCACTTTTGATCAAAAATCCAACCAAACCACGTCTGAATGACCTGAAATTTTACGCACACATCCCAAATTCCATAACGGAGCTACTGCAACTTCTGGAATTCCATTCCGACCCCTATATGAAAATCTCACCCATTGACTGGAAAACGCCAAAAACTAAATTCCGCCAATTCAAGCCTAAATCTACTCTGGACCTCCAAAACACATTCCGATAACTATCCTAAGTCCCAAATCATCTCCGGAAGCTATCCGAATCATCGGAACTCACATCCGATCCCTCTAAAATGTAAGTCAACATCCGGTTGACTTTTCCAACTTAAGCCTTCTTAAAAGAGTCTAAGTGTCTTAAACCTTCCCAAAAACCTTTCCGAACCCGAGCCAACCAACCTGATCACATATAAAACCGATAATTAAAATAATTAGAAGCATAAATGAAAGAAACAAAGCGGTAACTCATGAGATGACCGGCCGGATCGTCACAATGCCTCTCAAAGAAGAGTGGTCACATCAATTTCTCATCCCTAACTAGCTAGTGGGCCATTTTTTCTAGAACTTTAGTTAAATATAGGGTGATTTGCATTTATACACGCGTTTTGGGTCACGTTTTAACTTGTGCCTGCTTTGCAAAAAAAATTGCAAGCGTACCCACTTTTTCGCGTAACTTCAGCATACGGGGCTGAAGTAGCAAAGGCAATCACGCAAAACTTCAGCATTCTAGTAGACGGGGCTGAAGTTTTTTTGTCCTGGATAAGATGCTGAAGTTATTTAGTTCTTTTGTAAAAACTTCAAGACTAAAATAGCTGAAGTTTTTTTTTTCCTGGATTCATTAGTTTTGTCATAAAACTTTTTCAAAAACTTCAACAGAAGATGCTGAAGTTATTTAGTTCATTTGTAAAAACTTCAGCACTAAAATTGCTGAAGTTTTTTTTTATCCTGGATTCATTAGTTTTGTCATAAAACTTTTTCAAAAACTTCAGCAGAAGATGCTGAAGTTATTTAGTTCATTTGTAAAAGCTTCAACACTAAATAAGCTGAGGTTTTTTTCTCCTGGATAAGCTTTTTCAAAAACTTCAGCAGAAGATGCTGAAGTTATTTAGTTCATTTGTAAAAACTTCAGTACTGTATAAGCTGAAGTTTTTTTGTCCTGGATTTATTAGTTTTGTCATAAAGCTTTTTCAAAAACTTCTGTAGAAGATGCTGAAATTATTTAGTTCATTTGTAAAAACTTCAACACTATATAAGCTGATGTTTTTGAAAATTTCTAACATACTAGATAAATAATCACCTTATTCTTTCATAGTGTATTACTACACTAAAATAATCAGATTGCCAACAATATCGAAATAATAAATTTTGGAAACAATAAACGTGGAAAGAACAGAATTACGTGGAAATATTCACAAATTATTGTCTACTTACTTACGTAATTATTTATAATTTGTTTTTAAATAATCTAATAAATATGTTTATGGCAATCAACCCATGAACTGAAGTTTCATAGCAACACCAACAGCAGAAGAAGAAGAAGAAGAAGAAGAAGAAGAAGAAGAAGAAGAAGAACGCGAACAAGGAGAAGGAGAAGAACACGAACACGACCAAATACGGCGCCCCGTGCAATTTTTAGTTAAATATACCGAGTGTTATTTTACAAATGAAATACATTAAGGGACCGTTTGGCCATAAAAAGAATTCACTTTTGCTGGATTCTTTTTTTTTCTTCTGGAATTAGTATTTGGCCATGAAATTTCAAATTTCACTTGAAGCTGAATTTAATTTTTTTTTTTTGAAAATTTGAAAACTACAAAAAGCTTTTCAAAATTTTTTCACTTCAAATCACTCACGAAAATTAAAAAACAAAATCACATTGTATTTTTGTCCAAACAAAATTCTAATTTTTAAATATCATTGTTACTTAATTTTTTTTATCTTTTTCGGAATTTGACAATTCTTCTATCCAAACGACCACTAATTAGCTCGTATAATACTTGATTCCATGTAGTAGCTGATTAATTAATTTATTTCTTTCTTTGTTCTTTTTAATGAAAGGAAAAAAGGAGTTGTCACTCTTATATTTTGTCTTCATGATTTATCTCCATGTATCAGTGCGAAGTTTAACAATGATATGCAACATCATAATTCATATATGATATGCACGTCTTGACGGACAAAGTTACTCGATGCATGTTGTTTATCTTAAAATCCGAGTAACAATTAAATATGTATTGTAATTTTAAAGGTATGTGATTTAATCCAATACTAATTGACAAACAAGGAATCAAAGTATAAACTAAAGAGTAAAGTAAGTCAAACCAGCGTGCAAGCAAATCTCGACCTCGAGCTATGGCAACCTTGAGGTGGGTCAGCGAGAATAATAAATTATAAGGCAATTTAGATGAACAGTAAGCAAGAAAGTGATGTATGTATATTCTCTTGTCAATGATTCATGTTGTTATAAATGAATGGGCTCCCCTTTATATAATATGTGAGTTCTAAATAAGGTACATTTCCATTTTTAGTAGGGAATCTTATTGGATAGCTGTCTAACTACCTAGTACAAATTTGTTCCGGATTTACGCCGTGATCTTAGGCCCGCTGCGGGAATCTCGCTCTTTCAGTTATAAAACCATAACGGTATTTATCTCAAGGTCGGTCATACTCGTCCTCGATTTTCAACGAGCGCTTCGATCTTCAAGTCTTGTAATCTGCAATTTGGGCTCGAGCCTAGTCCATTTTGGACTTAGGCTCGAAGCAACTCTTCGAGCCTACGAAATCGGGCATACATGATTCCGACCGTATACAGATAATTCCCGCGTTTCTTAGAGTAAGATGATAAGAAACGATTTGATCCTCGATCCTCCAGTGTCTCGATCATGATGTCGATCCCATGACGTCAGCGACATAAGTGATTGAAAGGTCGCGTCCGCATAGTTCCTAAGGCCTTAATTGAAGGAGGTTGGTGGTCGGCCATTAACTTCCTCAAACCGTTGAAGCGGCCACTATAAATAGGCCAATTTCTCAATCTTTACAAGCTTCTCCATTTTCTTGAGTCCATCCTTCTCTTCAATTTGTGCTTGTCACAACATCAACTTTTTCTCCTTTCTTGAATTCCACAACAGTGATGGCTAAAACATCTAAAACTGTCCCTCAAAAAGAAAAAGCCTCATCATCGTCGCAGCCGGCCGGTGGTAGAACAACAGTGGAACCTCATATTGAGGAGTGCATTCCTAGACCATGCGAGCTATCTTTCGATTTCAGAGTCGATAGGCCTGCATCAGTTCCAGGCCGATGCGAGCCCATGTACTGATACATCTGCTTGGTATCTGAAGACGATCTCGAGCAGGTGAAAAAGGACTGCAATTGGGAGGATAAGGATGTGGTGATTCCTTCCCTGAGGAGGACATCACTACCCATGTGAAAGGGTACTTAAGTGTGTATATATCCTTTCACACTGTGTCCCGTAGACCCGGTCATACTCGATTTCTGTTATCAATATCGCGTGGACCTTGGCCAGATCTACCCTTGTTTCTGACGCATTGTCATTGTGCTTAGGTATTTTTTGAGCAAGGTCAAGGGGATGTCTTTTACCCTCGACCATCTGATCAAGTAAACAGACCTCGCCTCTATCGAGGGGTCGATAAAGCTCCAGCATCGGTCCACGAAGTGTCACGATCCTAAACCCGAACCCGGTCGTGATGGCACCTCTCGTGAAGACAAGTCCAGCCGACACACTTCCAATTCACCTTAAGCAGTTAAAATAATAAACCAAGGTCTTTATTATAATAAATCCCAAAAACAACAATATAAGTTACAGAAATAAAATAAACCAACACAGCCCTACATCGGGGTGTCACCAGTCATGAGCATCTAAAACAACACTAAAAGTCTAGAGTCTAATCCACTACTACATAACTGAATCAAAAGAAAACTGAAATAGCGGGAGAATGCATTAGGCTGCGAACCGCCTAGCCGCTACCTGGTAAATCTCCGAAGACCTGCTGGAACTATTAACCCTCAGGAGCAGGACCTGTAGAGCCCGAATCTGCACACTGGGGTGCAGGGAGTAAAATGAGTACTCCAACTCAGTGATTAATAAAAATAAATAAAGACTGAGTAATATAAAACCACGTAAGGCAGAACATTAAGCTAAAGAGGCATAGCAAAATCAGTAAATATAATTAAGCAGTGAAATCTCATAAACATTCTTTAAACAGTTAAACAATATGCAGGGAGGACAACAGAAAGTAAACACATAATAACTGCCCCTCGGGCACAGTAACAGCAGAATAAGCCCCGCGGGCAAATGTCATAGAACAATACCAGCCCCACGGGCTATGTCTCATATCACAATGGGTAGCCGCGCTCACTGGGATGTACAGACTCTGGGAGGGGCCCCTTACGGCTCAAGCGCAACATCAAGCCATCTTGTGGCATTATAAACAGGCTCTCGGCCTCATATCAAATCTCAAGCCACCTCGTGGCGTACAAATCTCAGGCCCTCGGCCTCACTATCATAATCAGTGTATCACTGCGGCGGCGTGTAGCCCGACCCAAATATATCCTCACAACACAGGCCCTCGTCCTTACTCAGTCAGAATCTCATAAGCCCCTTGGGCCACAGTAAAATATGTAGCTCAGCTTAGATACCTTTGAAAATATCATTTAATGTGCTTAAAACAGAATAATACAGCTGAGTCTTTAAAATAGTAAAATATAGTATGACTGAGCACCAGTATGAAATCAATCAGTGAGGAAAATATCATTTAAAAATCCCCTAAGGGTTCAAACAGCTGGCACGAAGCCCACATATGGCATTTAGGCAAAACTATAATAATATCAAATACTAACTATTAAATACGCAATAAAATAATCATTCGGGGTGGACTAAGTCACAATCCCCAGCGGTGCTCTACCCCACGCTCGTCATCTAGCGTATAAGTCACCTCAATATAGCCGTACGCTGTGAAATTCCGGGGTTTCATACCCTCAGGACATCATTTAAAATCATTACTCACCTCAATCCGGCCCGAAATCTAGCTTGCAATGCCTTTGCCCTTTAAATGACTTCCGAGTGCTCCAAATCTACCATGTTCAGATTTTTATCATTAAATTATGCTAATTTAATAAATTCCAATTGAAAAATATCGATTTTAAGCACGCCGAGATCGGTCAAAACCCAACTCCTAAGGCCTGCGTCCCGGAACTGGACAAACTTTACACCAGAATGTTCTTCATCATCTCACGAGTCCGTACATATAAAGAACTCAATAATTAGAGTTCGTTTGACCCCTCAAATCATCCCTAGAAGGTCTCATAATCTCAAGCCCTAACTCGACCTTTTTCTACTGTTTTTCATGAATTTACACTGATATTTTCGTTTCTTAATCATTAATAATCGAGTTTTAGGGTCCAAAATCCTTACCTTAATGAAGAACAATGATTTCCTCTCTTCCAAATAGCCTCAAAGCTCTATTTCCTGTTCAAAAATGGTGTATAAGGGTTCAAAGTCGCGGAACACGTCTTGAAAACATTCTGCCCAGCTATTAAAATTCCTTCATTGCGAACGCGGTCAAAGCCCTGCGTTCGCGAAGCATAAAAATTCCGCTGACCAAAACTCTTCTTCACGAACGCGACCCTACCATCGCGAACGCGATGGCTCACCTCACAAACCTACGCGAACGAGTCCAAGCCTCCCACGAACGCGATGTTTACAATCCTGGCCTTCGCGATTGCGGGACTCCCCTTCGTGAACGCGAAGGACAAACCTGATTCCTCCCTTCCCGACCCTTCGCGAACGCAAAGACCAAAATGTCTGCAACTGCTGGAACTCAAAATCTACGACTTTCTAACTTCAAAATGATCTGATTGACCACCCGAAACTCACCCGATGCCCCCGGGACCTCAGCCAAAGGTACCAACATATCCTAATACTTTATTCAAACTTGTTCCAATCATCAAAACACTTCAAACAACATCAAATCACCCAAAACACATCGGATTCAAGCCTAAGTTTCTAAAAACTTCCGAATTCTGCTTTTGATCAAAAACCCAACCAAACCACGTCCAAATGACCTGAAATTTTGCACACACATCCCAAATGACACAACGAAGCTACTGCAACTCCCGGAATTCCATTCCGACCCCTATATCAATATCTCACCTATCAACCGAAAAATGCCAAATACTCAATTTCGCCATTTCAAGTCTAAATCTACTCCGGACCTCCAAAACATATTCCGGTCACACTCCTAAGTCCCAAATTATATCCCGAAGCTATACGAACCATCCGAACTCACATCCGAGCCCTCTAACACATAAGTCAACATCCGGTTGACTTTTCTAACTCAAGCCTTCTTAAAAGAGACAAAGTGTCTCAAACCTTCTCAATACATTTCCGAACCTGAGCCAACCAACCCGATCACATTTAAAACCAATAATTAAGGAAAATAGAAACAAAAATGGGGAAAACGGAGCGCTAACTCATGAGACGACCGGTCGGGTCGTCACATCCTCCCCCTCTTAAACAAACGTTCGTCCTCAAACGAGTCAAGAAACGTACCTGAAGCCTCGAATAGGGGTGGATATCTGCTCTGCATCTCCTGCTCGGTCTCCCAGGTAGCCTTCTCCACGGGCCAACCTCTCCACCACACTTTCACTGAAGCTATATCTTTTGATCTTAACTTCTGAACCTGACGCTCCAAAATAGGTGCTGGCTCCATATCAAAAGTCAGATCACCCTCCAACTGAACGGTGCTGAAATCCAAAACATGAGACGGGTCCCCAACATACTTCCGGAGCATAGAAACATGGAATACTGGGTGCACACCTGACAGGCTGGGCAGCAAAAGCAAGCTCATAAGCCACCTCCCCAATCCTCCGAAGTACCTCAAAAGGTCCAATAAACTGTGGACTTAATTTACCCTTCTTTCCAAAGTCCAAAACTCATAACATCCTTCATGGGTGAAAGCTTCAACAGAACCTTCTCACCAACCATATAGGACACATCACGAACCTTCCTGTCAGCATAGCTCTTTTGTCTCGACTGCGCTGTACGAAGTCTCTCCTGAATCACCTTCACCTTGTCTAAAGCATCCTGTACCAAATAGCCTGGCCTCTCCCGGCTCAAACCAACCCACTGGAGATCTACACCGCCTCCCATACAAAGCCTCATATGGAGCCATCTGAATACTTGACTGGTAACTTTAATTATAAGCAAACTCCGCGAGCGGTAGGAACTGATCCCAAGACCCTCCGAAATCAATAACACAAGCACGTAACATATCCTCTAATATCTAAATAGTATGCTCGGACTGTCCGTCCGTATGAGGGGGAAAAGCTGTGATCAACTCAAACTGAGTACCCAACTCTCGCTGTACAGACTTCCAAAAGTGTGAAGTAAGCCCCGATCTGAAATGATGGAAACAGGGACACCATGCAACCGAACAATCTCCTGGATATATATCTCTGCCAACTGCTCTGAATAATAAGTAGTGCAGATAGGTATGAAGTGCACGGACTTGGTCAGCCGATCCACAATCACCCAAATAGCATCGAACTTCTTCATAGTCCGCGGGAGCCCAACTACAAAGTCCATAGTGATCCGCTCTCACTTCCACTCTGGAATATCCATTCGCTGAAGCAAGCCACCCGGTCTCTGATGCTCATAATTCACCTGCTCATACTTGAGATACCGAGCTACATATCCCACAGTGTCTTTCTTCATTATTCTCCACCAATAATGCTATCTCAGATCCTGATACATCTTCATGGCTCCTGGATGAATAGAATACTGCGAGCTATGGGCCTCCTCCAGAATCAACTCCCGAAGCCCATCTACATTGGGCACACATATACGGCCCTGCATCTTCAACACGCCATCATCACCGATAGTCACATCTCTGGCATCATCATGCTGAACTTTGTCCTTAAGGACAAGCAAATAGGGGTCATCATACTGGCGCTCTCTGATGCGCTCATATAGGGAAGACCGAGAAATCACACTAGCAATACCCTACTGGGCTCCAAAATATCCAACCTCGCGAATCGATTAGGCAAAGCCTGAACATCAACTGCAAGAGGTCTCTCCCCCAACTGGAATATATGCCAAACTCCCCATACTCACCGCCTTTCGGCTTAAAGCGTCGGCCACTACATTGGCCTTTACCGGGTGATATAATATAGTAATGTCATAATCCTTAAGTAACTCCAACCATCTCCGTTGCCTCAAATGGAGATCTCTCTGCTTGAACAAGTGCTGGAGGTTGCGATGATCAGTATACACCACACAAGACACACCATACAGATAATGCCTCAAGATCTTCAACGCATGAACAATGGCAGCCAGCTCCAGATTGTGAACAGGGTAGTTCTTCTGATAAGGCTTCAACTGACGAGAAGCATAACCAATAACTCTACCCTCCTGCATCAGAACACACCCAATACCAACTCTTGAAGCATCACAATATACGGTGTAAGAACATGAAGCTGATGGCAATACTAATACTGGACCTGTAGTCAAGGCAGTCTTGAGCTTCTGGAAGCTCTCCTCACACTCATCAGACCATTGAAACGAAACACCCTTCTGAGTCAGCTTAGTCAAGGGCGATGCAATAGACGAGAATCCCTGAACACACCGGCGATAATAACCCGCCAAACCATGAAAACTGCGAATCTTTGTAGCTAAGGACGGTCTGGGCCAACTCTGAACCGCCTCTATCTTCTTCGAGTCCACCTGAATACCCTCGCTGGACACCACGAGCCCCAAGAAGGCCAATGAACTGATAAGTCGGGATTTTACCATGTTTTATACCCCTACTTGCTTATGCTTTGGTTACAAATGCCACAAAATAACCCTAAAATTCTCACAAGTTGTGCTTGATTTCAGGTTTGATCGACAAAATGACAAATGTCAAAGATAGGCTAAAAAAGGAGTGAAACCTGCTCAAGTGTCAAAGACTAAGGAATTGAGGAATAAAGTACCTAGTGCGTACCGCACAAAAGTGAATGCGGTCGCAGTAGAAAGTTCAGAGAGTTGTCATATTCAAGCCAGAGGTAACGCGGGCGCGGTACACTTCTGCGCGCTCCAGGGTCAGGCTCCGCGGCCGCGCCACTCTTTTACGCGGTCCGCGGACATGAGGTTCAGAGACTTGGTATTTTGGGGCTGGAGGCAACGCAGCCGCGCTACACTTTTGCGCGGTCCGCGGAGCAGAGATTCAGGGAGTCAACATTTTGACAATTTCAAGCAACACGGTCCGCGCTCCTTTTTTGTGCAGCCGCGCCAACCTCCATCGCAGCCGCGCTGCATTTCTACGCGGTCCGCGCTCCTCAACTTCAGAGAAGGAGAAACCAAAAGTCCAAGAGCCAGTGCGGCCGCGGTCCTTTTTACGCGGTCCGCACTGACCCCGCAGGGGTATTTTTGTCCAGTTTTTCCAGCCTAGTATAGATAGAATATTTTATCATTTTTAGGTCAAGTTTTATATCTGGAACATAGCTGCGCTCGTGGGACTCAATCTTGTAGCCATTTTTTGGCACTTTTGCTCTTTACTTACGATAGATTCTTGTAGATTCATTTAGCAATTAATTAATATGTTCAGTTCTTCATCTATTTCTTCAATTTCTTCATCTAGCATGAGTAGCTAAACCCATTAGCTAGGGTTGTGGCTCAACCCTAGTGTGGGTAATTGATGGGTGTTGCCATCTAGGGTTATATTGACTATGGGTGTTTGCTATTAGGTTGATTTTATGTTTTAATTTAGAATTTGTGGTTGCAAACATAGATTCAAGCTTAGTGGGTTTAACTCTTCTTGAGAAAGAGAGTTTATGACCCCAAAATTGGCCCAACAAGGAAATGGGATGGACTCATGAGAAATGATAGTCCCAATTAACGGGTTAAATCTCGAGAGAGTAATCACCCTACTTGAACCCTAGTTGCTTGATCAAATTAGCCTACCCAATTGGCCTCGAGAGAGTCAATTGGGCAAAATCACTCTCTCTACCGAGAGATGTGAGAGTGGGTACAATGGTGCAACGGTTATAGCATAAGCCCCAAATATGTCAATCTATCCTTAGTAACATCTACCCGTCAATTAGCCACCTAGGTAGTGTCACGACACTAGTTCCTTTCTTTCCATTTAATACAATCTTAGCAATCATCTCGTAGTTAAATTTAGTTTCAAATTAGTAGTTTATAAAAATAGTTATAATTGAAAAACCAAAAATGAAAAGAAGATCATCTAAGAGCATTCACGCAAGTCTAACCTAAGTAGATACCCGAATTCCATTCTAGCTCCCTGAGGATTCGATCCCGACCCTCATATCGGGTAAAAGCTATCACGACCCTCTTCTCCTACTTTTTAGTAGCGGGTAGTTGGAATCGGTCACTTTTTGGCGCCGTTGCCGGGGAGCTTACGACTTTTGGTTATCTAATTAGTAGTTTGTGTGTTGCTCTTCTTTATTTCTTATTTACTAATTTTGTTTGTGTCGACTACTCAGGTACAAATGGCTCTCAATGCAAATGACCCTCTTGGCAACGTGAATGCGGGGGAGGAGGTAGATGATCTTGAGTCGGAAGAGGTTCAATTACCTCAAGCTCCACGTAGAGGCCGTCAGGCAAATGTAAATGACATTCACAATATTCCAGACCCTCCTCCGGTTCCACCAAGAGTGGCTCCAAGAGTCCTCCCAAATCAGGGTTATGCAAGCGCCATCGTTCCTCCCCGAATCCAGGCGGGGAATTTTCAAATCACAAATGTCATGTTGACCTTGCTCGAGCAAAGAGGGTATTTTACGGGCGCCTCTAACCAAAATGCTTACAAGCACTTGAACGGGTTCGTAGATACATGCTGGGGGAGAAAGCAAACAAACGTGTCCGAGGATGCGTTGAGATTGAGGCTTTTCCCGTTTTCTCTTCGGGGTAAGGCGTTGGATTGGTTAGAATGGCTACCAAATCATTCCATCACAATGTGGGATGAATTGGCGGACAAGTTCATTGCCAAGTTCTTTTCTCCGAGTGACATGGCGGCACTTAGGGATGAAATTTTGGCTTTCAAGCAAGAGCCAACGGAACCCTTGCACGAAATATAGGAGAGATTTAGAACAATGGTGAAAGAGTGCCCAAATAATGATATGACCGAAGCAATGATTCAACAAACTTTCTATCAGGGCATTAACACCACTAATCAATGCATTGTGAACCAATTGGCCGGTGGGAACTTCATGAAACTAGCATACCAAGAGGCTTGTGATATACTTGATGAAATGGCCGACACTTCTTCGGCTTGGCAAAGTAGGGCAAATGTTCCTCAAGGCGACCCTACGGTGATCGATTTGCACAAGGAGTTGCATGACCATGGTCAAGCTATTGCCGAGCTTACTACTACTATGAATAAATTGGCTAAGGCACAACTACAACAAGTTCAAAATCCTCGTCAAGTCAATGCCATGGAAGGAGTGAATATGCATGAGAGAAGGCAAAGAGGCCAACAACCTCAAGGGAATTGTGATCAATATGATGATGGTAGTGGTTTTTCCAATGAGTGTAATGATGAGCAAAGCGAAGAATGTCAATATGTCAATAATTACCAAGGGAATAGAGGAAATCAAGGGAATCAACAATGGCATCCCCAAGGAAATTGGGGCAATCAACAAAGCGGCGGTAATTGGAATAATAACAACCAACAACAAGGTAGTGGAAATTGGAACAATAACAACCAAAACAACAATTGGGGGAACCAAGGTAACAATCAAGGCAATTGGAATGGGAACAATAATAATTGGAGCAACAACAACAATCAAGGAGGGTGGAATAATAGCGGAAACCAAGGCAACCGGGGGCAAGGCTTTCAAAGGCCCCCCATATACCAACAACCAAATAATCCACCTCCCTTTCAATCTCAAGGGTCTAGTTCTTCGGGTAGTGACATGGGAAGAATAGAGATGATGTTCGAACAAATGATGAAGAAGAACCAAGACACCGATGCTCAGTTGGCGTCCCACAACACCTCTATTCGGAATTTGGAGGTGCAAATAGGACAAATATCTCAATCGTTGAATACCCGACCCAAGGGTGCTCTACCAAGTGATGCGGTGGTGAACCCGAAGGGAGGTAATAATCATGTGATGGCGGTGACAACAAGAAGTGGGAGAGGCGGTGATGTGCATGCGTCAAATGAAAATCAAGTTGTGAATGATGATGCTGGGTTTCAAGAATATGTGGGTCCTTTGATTGTTGATGATGTGGTTGAGGCAAATGTGAACAATGAGGTGAGGATAGATTTTGATGAGGCCGAGGTGGAAACACAAGATGCCGTGAACCCGTCTAGGGAACACGTGATTGAGATGCCCGAGCCGGTGGTGCCCAAAGTCAAGGCGCCCTTGCCTAGACCACCCCACCTTATCCTCAACGGTTAGCAAAGCAAAAGAGTCACAAACAATTCACAAAGTTCATAGAGATGATGAAAAGCCTTACAATCAATGTACCTTTGGTGGAGGCACTTGAACAAATGCCGGGCTATGCAAAATTTATGAAGGATTTGGTCACGAAGAAGCGCTCCATGGATTGTGAAACAATAAAAATGACTCGTCAAGTGAGTGCAATAGTGCATTCTATGGACCCAAAACTTGAGGACTCCAGAGCTTTTACTATCCCGTGCACCATTGGTAGTGCGGATTTTGCCAAGGCCCTTTGTGATTTGGGGGCTAGTATAAATTTGATGCCGTACTCGGTCTTCAAGACTTTGGGAATCAGACAACCTAGGCCAACCTCAATGAGACTTCAAATGGCAGATCGGTTGATGAAGCAGCCTTTGGGTATAATTGATGACGTTCTTGTCCGGGTTGATAAATTCATATTGCTCGCCGACTTTGTTATATTGGATTGTGAAGTGGACTTTGAAGTCCCGATCATTCTTGGGAGACCTTTCCTAGCTACGGGGAAGGCTTTGGTTGATGTTGAGGCAGGCAGTTGACATTCCGTGTGGGGGACGATAAGGTGGCTTTTCATGTTTGCAAATCTATGAAGCAACCCAATAGCACCGAGGTGTGCTCATTTGTGGACATAGTCACAGCTGTGATGGTGGATGACACAAGTGCCATGATCAATGTGGAGGACCCCCTTTAGGCCGTGCTACTAAACCTTGATGACAATGATGGTGCAAGCCGGGTGGAGTGTGTCAATGCTCTACATGGGATAGGCTCGTATTCTTATGAGCCTAGAAAGTTGTCTTTGGATCTTGAAAACCGGAAAACTCCACCAAGAAAGCCATCAATTGAGGAGCCGCCGGTGTTGGAGTTGAAGCCACTTCCTCCACACCTCAGGTATGAATTTCTAGGCTCTAATTCCAATCTTCCAGTTATTCTTTCTTCTTGCCTTACTAACTTGCAGGTTGAGGCCACTTTGGAGGTGCTACAAAGGCGAAAAAGGGCAATTGGATGGACCTTGGCGGACATTCGGGGAATAAGCCCCGCATTTTGCATGCACAAGATTATTTTGGAGGATGATGCAAGGCCTTCTTTAGAACATCAAAGGAGGCTAAATGAAGCAATGCAACAGGTGGTGAAGAAAGAGGTGATCAAATGGCTTGATGCGGGTGTGGTGTATCTAATCTCGGATAGTTCATGGACTTCTCCGGTCCAATGTGTGCCAAAGAAAGGAGGGATGATGGTGGTGACTAATGACAACAATGAGCTTATTCCCACTCGGACCATTACCGGGTGGAGAGTTTGTATGGACTACCGGAAACTCAACAAGGTTACCCGCAAGGATCATTTTCCCTTGCCATTCCTCGATCAAATGCTTGATCGCCTTGAGGGGCGAGCCTTCTATTGTTTTTTTGGATGGGTACTCGGGCTACAATCAAATCTTAATTTCCCCGGAGGACCAAGAGAAGACCACCTTTACATGCCCCTATGGTACATTCGCTTTCTCCCGGATGCCGTTCGGGTTGTGCAATGCTCCGACGACCTTCCAACGTTGAATGATGGCTATTTTCACCGACATGGTGGAGAACATACTAGAGGTCTTCATGGATGACTTTAGCATGGTTGGTGACTCTTTTGAAGATTGCTTGGTGAATTTGGATAGGGTATTGGCTCGATGCGAAGAAACTAACCTTGTTCTCAATTGGGAAAAATGCCATTTTATGGTTGAAGAAGGTATAGTGTTGGGTCACAAGATCTCTAGAAATGGAATTGAGGTGGATAAGGCAAAGATCGAGGTGATTTCGAGACTTCCTCCCCCCACTTCCGTTAAAGGGGTGAGGAGTTTTATTGGGCATGCCGGGTTCTACCGGCGGTTTATTAAAGACTTCTCGAAGGTTGTGAATCCACTTTGCAAATTGCTAGAGAAAGATGCCAAATTTATCTTTGATGGAAAATGCATGGAGGCCTTTGAACTTTTAAAGCACAAGTTGACCATAACTCCTATCATCACCGCACCCAATTGGAGTTTGCCCTTTGAACTTATGTGTGACGCGAGTGATGTTGCGGTGGGGGCGGTGTTAGGTCAAAGGGTTAACAAAATGTTCCATCCCGTGTATTATGAAAGTAAGACGATGAATGAAGCTCAACAAAATTACACGGTGACGGAGAAGGAGTTATTGGCCATTGTATTTGCCATCGAGAAATTTAGACCGTATCTTATGGGGGCCAAGGTGATTGTGCACACGGACCATGCCGCCCTTAGGTATTTGATGACCAAGAAGGATTCTAAAGCAAGATTGATGAGATGGGTGTTACTTCTTCAAGAATTTGACTTAGAAATAGTGGACCGGAAGGGAAGTGAGAATCAAGTTGCGGACCATTTGTCCCGGTTGGAGGAAGAAGGGAGGCCATGTGACGGCATTGAGATAAA
The DNA here is from genome assembly GCF_001879085.1 of Nicotiana attenuata. Lineage (NCBI taxonomy): Eukaryota > Viridiplantae > Streptophyta > Magnoliopsida > Solanales > Solanaceae > Nicotiana > Nicotiana attenuata. The sequence continues at coordinate 205,897 of NW_017670623.1, forward strand.
TGATACATTCCTCGACGAGCAACTTCTTTCCGTTTCAATGTGTGACATGCCATGATTCACAGACATCGCCAACTTCATTGTGACCGGAAATGTCCCGTGTGAGCTCTCCTCCAACCAGAAACTCAAGCGGGATAGCTTGGATTTTTATTGGGATGATCCATATTTGTTTAAAATTTGCACGGATGGTGTGATTAGAAGATGTGTCCCGGAAGGTGAGCAATTGAGCATTTTAGAGGCTTGCCACTCCTCTCCCTATGGTGGCCATCATGGAGGGGTGAGGACGGCTTCAAAGGTGTTGAGTTGCAGTTTCTATTGCCCGACGTTGTTTAAGGATGCTAGTGACTTGGTGAAGAGATGTGATGCATGCCAAAGAGTCGGCGGAATTTCAAAAAGGGATGAGATGCCTCTCAATACGATTCTCGAGGTGGATATTTTTGATGTTTGGGGCATCGATTTCATGGGTCCATTCATGAGCTCTTGCGGGAACACTTATATCCCCGTGGCGGTGGACTATGTTTTAAAGTGGGTTGAAGCCGTGGCTTTGCCCAACAATGAAGCCCGGAGTGTGGTGGCATTTTTGAAAAAGAGTATCTTCACAAGATTTGTCACTCCCCGTGCTATCATTAATGACGGGGGGTCTCACTTTTGCAACAAGGCTTTTGATTCATTGCTTGCCAAGTATGGAGTAAATCACAAAGTTACCACCCCCTATCATCCTCAAGCTAGTGGTCAAGTGGAAGTCTCCAACCGTGAAATAAAGAGTATCTTGTGCAAGACGGTTAATGCTAATAGGAATGATTGGTCGAAAAAGTTGGATGATGCTCTATGGGCGTATCGGACGGCTTACAAGACCCCAATTGGTATGTCACCATACCGATTGGTGTTTGGAAAAGCTTGCCATCTTCCGGTGGAATTGGAGCACAAGGCTATGTGGGCGTTGAGAAAGTTGAACTTGGAACGGGATGTTGCGGCAAATCTCCGTGTTGAGCAACTTAATGAGCTTGATGAGTTTAGATTTCATGCCTACTCCAGCTCGTCCTTGTGTAGGACAAGATGAAGTATCTTCACGACAAATATGCTCGGGGAAAGGAATTCAAAATTGGTGATATGGTTCTTCTTTTCAACTCTCGGTTACGTCTGTTTCCGGGTAAGCTCAAGTCAAAATGGAGTGGGCCATTTGAGGTTGTGTCCGTAACCCCATTTGGTTCCCTTGATCTAAAGAACAAGAATGGTGAAATCTTCAGAGTCAATGGTCATCGTGTCAAGCATTATTTGGGGAAGTTCAATGACAGCCACGTGGTGGCACTCATTCATCTAAAGTGATGTGGTGGTAACATGCATCGTGCCACGACGTTAAATCAGGTGCTTCTTGGGAGGCAACCCATGTCTTTTTCTTTCTCTTTGATTTTCTTTGTAGTATAGGATTTTTGAGCTAATTGTTTGTGAGATGTTGCAGGGCATTGTGTTGATGTAGTGTAAAACAAGTTGGAACAAAGTGCAGTGTCTCTGAAGTTTGCCAGTGCGGCCGCGCTACACATTTGCGCGGTCCGCGCTGGCAGGATCCAAATATAGTGCTCTCTGAAGTTTTCCACCGCGTACGCGGTCCAGTTTGCGCGGTCCGCAGTGGACCTTTGTGGCTGCGGTATGCTTTTACGCGGTCGCGCCAAGGTTGCCTGCTGAAACTTGATGTTTTGAAATCCAGCGCGGTCCACGGTCACTTCTGCGCGGCCGCGCTGGTAGGTGAGTATGGGGGCCCACAGTTTTTCTATAAATAGGGCCCAAGGGTCTCAGTGTACTCTTTTCGAACTTTGGAAACTCTGAGCCCTAGAACTACTGTTCATCCCTTCCTGAGACTGTAACTCTTGCTTGCTTGGACTAATTGCATTCAATCTTCACAAACCTGGTAACATTTCATGCATTCGTGATTAATTAATTTCATATTTTTTAAGGGCTTACCCAGTAGTTTCAGTTTCTTCTTTTTCATTTAATTGTTAGTTTAGGATAAATTAAGACCTGGGTTTTGTGCCTAATGTGTTTTATCAATGGGTGAACTGAGTAGGGACAAAGTAGGTGTAAAAACTTGAACAAGAATGGCTAAAAAAAATGGACCCTAACTTAGTGCCTTTCAAACCCAATTTTAGCACGGACCGCGGTTGCTTTTGCGCGACCACGCTGCCCTAACGCGGTCTGCGTTGCATTTTTGTGCGGACTGCGGTGCTCCGTTGATTGAAAGCTAACTTCTTCCAGTGCGGCCGCGTTGCATTTCTGTGCGGTCCGCACTGGCCCACCGCGGCCGCGACCCCATTTTTTGCGGACCGCGGTGGGAGATTCAGAGAGTTGTATTTTGGGCCCTTAGCCCAGCGCGGACCGCGGTGACTTTTGCGAGGTCCGCGGTGCTATGCTTTGCAACCTGTTCAGCAACTGTGTACTGCAATTGTGTCTGCAATCTATTTCATTCACTTGTTTCACTGCATGTGCTTAAACTAACAATGTTAGATGCGTGTCTTTGCAGATAATGGTTAAACAAATGGGCGACAAACAATCACAACAACCCGGGAGAGGTGGTTCCTCTCGAGGGGGTAAAGGCAAGAGAATAGCAAAACTCACTCCCCAGGCTCGGGAGAACATAAAAAAGACCTGGAAATTGATAAGAGCTGCTGATAAGGCTGCTTCTCATTCGTCGAGGAGTGAGTATATGCCTTCCAAGGACATCTCCTCAGATTCAGTCCCAACTCACATAACCGACCCCTTCTACCTAGTTGATACCCCTCCACCATCACCCAAAGTCAAAAGACCAGTGAATGTAGTCTCGGATTCATCTGACGAGTCCGCAGCCGGTAGTGGACAATACTCCACCTCCCCCACAGCTTCATTATCTGGGGAGAGTGCAGGAAGAGGTGAGGAAGGTGAGCCTCAGATTGGGGGAGCTACACGGACTAGGAAAGCTGAAGAATGGGAAGATAGATTCGTAAGCCAAATGGCTTAACACAAGTTTAGGGAGTGGTGGCCGGTGAGGAAATTGATACCGGAGAGGAGCTTTATTGACACTAACCTTTTACCCCACAACCCTAATGTGCAGAGGGAGTTCAGAACTCGAGTGGGCTGGGAGTTCTTCATGGAGAGGTGCATCGATGATAATGAGCACATGGTCAGGGAATTCTACTCTAATGTGGCTCACATTGTCAAGGATACTAAGGTGACCAAAGTTAGAGACAAAATAGTGGTGTTTGATGAAAAATCTTTAAGTGAATACTTGGGGTTCCGGGAAGAGGATGAGTCACTTTATCTGGCCAAGTTAGCGATGGGTGAGGAAGTCTGACCTTGGTTGGCCCGGTACTTGGCAATCCCAGGTACTGTCCCAGCGTGGTTGTAAGCAGGGAAGAAAATATTCCGGAAGACCTTCAACTTTGAGGATCGAGGGTGGTTGACATTTATGTGTAGTCGGCTTGACCCTTCCACCCACGATAACACTATTCCACTTACCCGGGCTGTTCTTGTTGCATCTATTATGGCCGGGTACCGTATTAATGTGGGCAATGTGATGTCCCGGGTGATTTCTGCTGTAGGGCAAGAGCATGACCGAAATTATCCTTTTCCCAACACTCTTACAATGTATTTCCGGGACATGAAGGTAGAGAAGAAGAGATATGATGTCAAGACCAAGCCTGTGGCTCCTTACTCTTGGTACAGTATGCAGGGCCCGGACAATCCTAAGTCCAAGAACTACCAGCCACCTACCTATGCCCCAACTGGCCAGTTTGAGGAGCCAGTTGCGGTAGAGCCTTCTACCGCGCCTTCCACCATACCTGCTTCCACTACAATTGAGAACTTGCCCCCAGGTCCTTCTTCTACTGCTGGCCCCAGTAGCCCAGCTGGCCCGGGAGTGCCATCTTCCAAGACTCATCGTTTTACTGCCCACCAGTTGAACCAGACATTGGCTAGTTTGAACAACTGGATGTCAGCTGCAACATCCAAGTTGTCCACTTTGTCTTCTACCATCCAGACCCAGTAAGCACCTCAGCCAGCTCAGATTCCTCAATCCATTGAGGACACTTTGAAGAAGCTCCTGGAGAACCAGGAAAAGATCATGCAGACACAGGCTAGTTTGGCTACAGCAGTGGAGTCACATGGTAAGGCTCTACAGGAGCTTGCCAAGGAGCACAAGAAGATGAGGAGATCATGGGCTTCCAAAGAGTCTCTGAAACAGCTAAGGACTGATGTGGACAAGCTATTGGCAGACCAGATGCCTCTAGACTTGCTATTCGGGGACCCAGCACCAGTAGTAGAGCCCTAGCAGGAGCAGGCACCCAGGCAGCCAAGGAAAAAGAGGAAGCTCCCCAGCACAGCTGATGCAGTTATTGAGGTGGCAGCCCCATAAGAGGCCCCCTCCAGTTTGCCACATGCTGTTCCTGACATCCAGTCGGTCCAGGAACAGGTCCCAGTCCCAGCAGTTGAGCAGCAGGAGACCGGGAGCCAGTCTGAGGCTCCCGCACATATGGAGGACTTGGGGACCACTGATGATCCTATGCAGACTGACCAGGCCTAGGGAGCCCCTATATCCTTTGCTATAACTTTTTGTTGCTTATTTTGGTAGTTGGCATTGGGGACAATGCCAGCTTTTATTCGTGGGGGTGCACCCTACTTTTTTGTTTATTATCTGGATGATTGTATGTACAGATTGTCAGTTTATGCTTTACTTTGACTTTCTACATTTGGTTGTATATAACTCTACAATTTAGCCATTTCTCGTACTTTTTATTCACTCTTTTGGTCTGTGTATAAAGTTACATTTTGTATATATTCATCCTCCGTTTGTATATTCTAATTCCCTATGGTAAATTTTCATTCTATTTTCTATTTTCGTAAAAAAAATTTATTTTCTTTAGTTTCGTAGTTAGGCTCGCAGCCCTTTGTTTTGTTTTTGGCATTTTCAATAAGCCCTTGGTTTTCTTAATGCCACGGTTCTTTCCAAGGGTGGAGTAATGTGTGAACCGGGTGGCTCTTCCCGATGATGGATGGCGTGACAACCTTCTTAAGGGTTTGAGTCCGTTTTTGCTTTTTCTTTTGTTTTTAGTAGTTTTTAGTTAAGGGTACTTCAAGCATAGCTTCACTTGGGCCTAAAACATTTGCCTTGATCCCATGGTCAAAGACAAGTGGTTGTGTTTAGCATGGTGAAAGTAATGACCTTGAGACTCTTGGGTTGGCCAAACAAACATCATGTGGTCTTTCGGGACTATTGTATGCTTAATCGTATCTAAGGTTGTTGTGGTCCCTCGACTCTACGTCATTAGCAATCCTTGAGTATGTGTGGTGAGAAATTGAATCATGAGTCCAAGTCCCGAGCCAATGGTCTAGAACTTTCCCCAAGTGTTTATTGAGGCGAAATCTTGAGTGAAATTCGACTTGAGAAGTGTTTATAGGCTCTCCTTGATGCAAAAGATAAGTTGAATAAGTCCATAGCCTACCAATAAGATAAACCCTAGCTAACCCTTTTGAGCCTTAAACCTTCTTCTTTCATGAACCAATGTTACAAGCCTATACCCGTTCTAAATTCTACCCTCTCTTGGCACCCACATTTTCCCTTGAGCAATGGCAAAGTCTAAGTTTGGGGGGAGAGACAAGAAAGGAAACAAAAAGGGAAAAAAGGTACAAAAGCAAAAAGAAAAGGAAGGCAATGAAAAAGAAAGAAAAGAGAAGCCCAATGTGAAAAAGAATGAAAAGGGGTTCAAGAAAAACAAAAGTGAAAAAAAAAGGTGTGGAACAAAAGTAGGAAAAGGAGAAATGTCTTGAATTGCATAAGAAAGAGTGACAATGTGTCTGTCTAACCCCTTGAAAGAGGTGAAATGACTCAAAGAGTCAAGTAAATTGTGTCAAATGAATCAAAAGAAGTGCTTAAGGGAAGATTCAACCCACTTGAACAAAAACATATCCTACCCATACCCAAAAGCCTTCACATTAACAACACAAAAGCCCTATATGATCTCGAGTTGGATGACGCTCGCATTAGTGGATACTTACATGAGGGTCAAGCATATGGTACCTAGAGCCGGACTTGTGGCCTTTCCTTGAGAGAGAAGAGTGAACTCCTGTTAACCTCGGTTTGTGTGCTTATACTCTAAAAGGTGAGGTGTGCTTAAGGAGAGTTGAGGATGTATGAGTTTGGGATCCACAGCGACCAAAGTAATTGATAGAGTTCTTTGATGTAATGAGTCAATTCTTGATGCTCTTGTGTCATACTTGATCCATAGTTTTCAAGGTTCGAATGTTGTTAATGATCCATTTGTATTGAGGGCAAATGTTAGTCCCAATTGATGCTTGTTGAGGTTACTTTAGGATAGCTGGAATTACTTGGATTGTCCTTTAAGGGGTAAGTTTTATTTTGTTTGCTTGAGGACAAACAAATATTTAAGTTTGGGGGGGTTGATAAGTCGGGATTTTCCCATGTTTTATACCCCTACTTGCTTATGCTTTGGTTACAAATTGCCACAAAATAACCCCAAAATGCTCACAAGTTGTGCTTGATTACAGGTTTGATCGACAAAATGACAAATGTCAAAGATAGGCTGAAAAAGGAGTAAAACCTGCTTAAGTGTCAAAGACTAAGGAATTGAGGAAAAGAGTACCTAGTGCGGACCACGCAAAGTGAATGCGGCCGCACTAGAAAGTTCAGAGAGTTGTCATATTCAAGCCAGAGGTAGCGCAGGCGCAGTACACTTCTGCGCGCTCCGCGGTCAGGCTCCACGACCGCGCCACTCTTTTACGCGGTCTGCGGATATGAGGTTCAGAGACTTGGTATTTTGGGGTTGGAGGCAACGCGGCCGTGCTACACTTTTGCGCGGTCCGGGTAGCAGAGATTCAGAGAGTCAACATTTTGACAATTTCAAGCAACGCGGTCCGCGCTCCTTTTTTGTGCGGCCGCGCCAACCTCCATCGCCGCCGCGCTGCATTTCTACGCGGTCCGCGTTCCTCAACTTCAGAGAAGCAGAAACCAAAAGTCCAAGAGCCAGTGCGGCCGCGGTCCTTTTTACGCGGTCCGCACTGACCCCGCAGGGGTATTTTTGTTCAGTTTTTCCAGCCTAGTATAAATAGAACATTTTATCATTTTTAGGTCATGTTTTATATTTGGAACATAGCTGTGCTCGTGGGACTCAATCTTGTAGCCATTTTTTGGCACTTTTGCTCTTTACTTACGATAGATTCTTGTAGATTCAATTAGCAATTTAATATGTTTAGTTCTTCATCTATTTCTTCAATTTCTTCATCTAGCATGAGTAGCTAAACCCATTAGCTAGGGTTGTGGCTCAACCTTAGTGTGGGTAATTGATGGATGTTGCCATCTAGGGTTAGATTGATTATGGGTGTTTGCTATTTGGGTTGATTTTATGTTTTAATTTAGAATTTGTGGTTGCAAACATAGATTCAAGCTTAGTGGGTTTAACTCTTCTTGAGAAAGAGAGTTTATGACCCCAAAATTGGCCCAACAAGGAATTGGGATGGACTCATGAGAAATGATAGTTCCAATTAACGGGTTAAATCTCGAGAGAGTAATCACCATACTTGAACCCTAGTTGCTTGATCAAATTAGCCTACCCAATTGGCCTCGAGATAGTCAATTGGGCAAAATCACTCTCTCTACCGAGAGGTGTGAGAGTGGGTACAATGGTGCAATGGTTATAGCATAAGCCCCAAATATGTCAATCTATCCTTAGTAACATCTAACCGTCAATTAGCCACCTAGGTAGTGTCACGACCCTAGTTCCTTTCTTTCCATTTAATACAATCTTAGCAATCATCTCGTAGTTAAATTTAGTTTCAAATTAGTAGTTTATAAAAATAGTTATAATTGAAAAACCAAAAATGAAAAGAAGATCATCTAAGAGCATTCACGCAAGTCTAACCTAAGTAGATACCCGAATTCCATTCTAGCTCCCTGAGGATTCGATCCCGACCCTCATATCGGATAAAAGATATCGCGACCCTCTTCTCCTACTTTTTAGTAGCGGGTAGTTGGAACCGATCATGAACTGAGCCAGAACTCACATTTGGAGAACTTTGCATAAAGCTTCTCCTCTATCAACCTTTGCAACACCATTCTCAAATGTTCGCGTGCTCCTCCAGACTACGCGAGTACACCAGAATATAATCAATGAAGACTATGACAAACGAATCGAGGTACGACCGGAACACACTGTTCATCAAGTTCATGAACGCTGCTGGGGCATTGGTCAGCCGAAAAGACATCACTAAGAACTCATAATGACCATATCGGGTCCTGAAAGTTGTCTTATGAATGTCTGCGTCCGTGATAATCAACTGGTGATAACCTGAGCGGAGATCAATCTTAGAAAATACTCTCGCTCCCTAAAGCTGGTCGAACAAATCAACGATACGAGGCAAATGATACTTGTTTTTAATTGTCACTTTGTTTAACTACCTGTAATCAATGCACATTCTCATCATGCCATCCTTCTTCTTCACAAAGAGAACTGGAGCAACCCACGGTGACACACTAGGACGAATGAACCCTTTATCCAAAAGTTCATGAAGCTGCTCCTTTAACTCCTTCAACTCCGCTGGTGCCATACAATATGGTGGAAAATAAATGGGCTGAGTGCCCCGCACCAGGTCAATAGAAAAATCTATATCCCTGTCCGGTGGCATACCCGGCAGGTCTGTAGGAAATACATCAAAAAAAGCTCTCACAACTGAAACAGATTCAATACTGGTAGTCTCTACACTGACATCCCTCACAAAAGCTAGATATGAAAGACAACCTTTACCAACAATACGCTTGGCCTTTAAGAAAGAAATCACTTTGCAGGGAACATAATCGTTCAAACCTCACACTCAATCAGTGGCACACCAGGTGTCACGCCGCAACCTCGGGAGGCGTGACCAGGGCTCCATCGAGTGAACCCAACCGAGCAAGCCTCATCACACACTTCCTACCCCACTCTTCATGAATAAGATAGCCATGCTTCCTTTTTATTTACGCAGGGAAAAGGTGATACATTCAACGATGTTAATTCATTTTATATTACCGGCTAAAATCGTAGTTAGAGTTAGTTTCCAAAATTCCCGTAAGTTACAGTTTATAGGTAGCATGAGTTTATAATTACAAGATAGTTCATGAACCCCTCAACACGCGTACCTAAACCACACATGCGTCTACGGATCCTCTAAGGATACAAAAGATAAGTATGACAATGCCGGCAACAAGGCCCCGGCTATACCTAAAAAAAAGGGAAGTCCACAACAACAAAAGATATACAATACAACCCTCTTGAAGGAGAAAGGGGCTCACCAAGACCTTGAGAAGAAGGTAATCCGCTACACGCAGTGGAGCCACCTACATTCATTTAAAAATGTAGCGCCCCCGGCAAAAGGGACGTTAGTACCATGGAATAGTACTAGTATGTATAACTAAACACCATTTTACTAGAAAGAACTATCAAGAAAGAACAAGGAAATCACAAGAGTAAATCAAAGGTTTTAACCGGACACCACATCATCACATAAATGAACCATATAATCTTCCACATAATCTCCATAACTTAGTTTGGGGCATTTCTTTCATATGGTTATCACAGTTCTCAATACCACCGCTATCTTGAGCGGAGTCCGATCATGATCCGATCAGCTAGGCTGCCTCATTTGAGACATATACCTAATCACCATTTCATTTCCCTTTTTTCGAAATTCAATGTTAGCACATCACCACCATGTGTGCGGTATGGTGTCCGATCACGGCCCAATCGGCTAGGCCGCCTTACCTAGGCATTGTTCCTTTCTCGTCAATCATCTCTTTTAAATCTTTATTTCGCATACATCATATCAATTCATTGGTACTTAGGGCCACAGCTATCACATCATTCTGCTCTCAATGTTCATCTTGCAATCTTATGGTCATAGGCACACACAAGCAATTCAAGTTGCAAGCATAGGTAAATTTTCACATAGTTAGCATGATAATCTCAGTTCTAATCTTGGCTTATAGCCTAGGCCTTTCAACACGTGATTCGTATTCTTCACACTTCTCTAAATATCATGAATTGTATATTACTCACATTGAGGCACATCCTTCATGTGTATATATATATATATATATATTTGCGAATCAATTAATGTGAAATAACAATCAATACATCAACCAATTGTAGTCTCACCACACTTGTGTAAACGCCAACAGAGCTCAATTTCTAATAAAAGGGGGTTTTAGCCGTACATACCTCAACCGATCTTTCCTTAATCCTATTATGTCCCCGGCGTGTTCGCACTTCAATCTATTTAAGCAATGTAACACGATTTAACTCATAATCAAGAAAAGATCATAATCTAAGCTCTCTTAAGCATTTTATCGAGCGTCTAGTATTCATTAAGGCTTTACGGTTCTTTTATGCAAAATTACACTAGCCCATCCTCCATGCCTCTTCATTTATAATTACCCATATTCTGTAATCCCCTTTATCCCCATGAATTATCTCACTAATGATCCCTTATAGCTATGTGTAAGAAAATAAGAGCTAAGGTGATGAAGTCTTACCACTTGGGATGAAATTTTAGGTCCTCCACTTGATTATCTTCAATGATTTAAAGAGGTTTCATGGAGTAATTTGATGGGAAGTACTTTCCCTCTCTTAGACCCCTCTCTCTCACTCTAGAAGTGTCAAGAAATATGCTCAAAATGAGCTATTACACCGGATATAACGATAGGGGGTCGGGTTTCAAACTTAGAAAATTGGAGCCCCGAGTCAGATCTGCGATCGCAAAGACGACATGCGGTCTGCAAAATGGACCGCAAAATGCTTCCCAAAAACTGGACACACTGATTGGGTTTGCGGCAGAAATGCGATCCACATTCACGTTCTGCGGTCGCAAAATGCACCGCAGAACTGCCCTTCAGATAACCCCAAGGAAATTATGCGACGACTATGCAGTCTGCATTTTGATTATGCGATTGCATAATTGACCGCATAGTTGACTTCAATTTTGGCCAACAGACTGACTCACTCTACGGCAGAAATGCGGTCCGCATACCTGATTTGCGACCGCAAAATTTCACTTTTTTTTTCTGGAAAACATAATTTCTTGACTTTTTAATACATAGCTTCATCCAAAAGGGCCCGAACACACATCTCTAACACATATTCCTAATTTGGCACTACGAGTTTTTTTTTTTGAGTTTTGAGTACAAGTTTCCACGGGGCCTTACATCCTCCCCCACTTAAAATCATTCGTCCTCGAATGAGAATCAAGGGTCACTTATTAGAAGTTCTTTATACAATCTTCTGCCTTTTACAACCTAAAACCTGTTAATAGTCTCCAAATTTGGCTAACTTCCTAAATTTCCAAAAGTTTTGCCCGAGTTTCCTTTGTATCTAGGCCTATCCACATGTCAGAAAGCCCCAGAATCACATCCTAACAGCATATACATGTTCCATAACATAACATGACTTGTACTGTACAACACCAACCATGGCCATATAGGCAACATATATAACCAAAATGGGATAGTTTTTCATAGATTAAATCACAAGATAAGAGTTCGTAGGAATCAAATGCATAAAAGCTATTACATGACTATTCAAACAAATGCAGGTACTTCTTTTTCATTTCATCCTCGGCTTCCCAAGTGGCTTCCTCAATTTGCTGGTTCCGCCATAATACTTTCACGGATGCAATTTCCTTATTTCTCAATTTCCCAACTTGCCTATCAAGAATGGCAACTGGAACTTCTTCATACGACAGTTCTTCATTAACTTCAATAGTCTCGACTGGCACAATAGTGGACGGGTCTCCCACTACCTTCCTCAACATAGACACATGAAAGACCGGGTGTATCAATGACATTTCGGGTGGCAGCTCGAGCTTGTATTCCACCTGACTAATCCTCTGAATAATTCTTTTTGGTCCGACATACCTCGAACTCAATTTTCCCTTCTTCCCAAACCGCATGATACCCTTCATAGGGGAAACCTTCAAAAATACCCAGTCATTTTCTTTGAACACCAAATCTTTGTGACGAACATCCGAGTAAGAATTTTGGCGACTTTGAGCAGTTTTCAACCTTTCCTTAGTAATCTTGACTTTTTCTATGGCCCGATGCACGAGGTCCGGCCCTATCAATTTCGCTTCTCCAACCTCAAACCACCCAATAGGAGACCTGCATCTCCTACCATACAATGCCTCAAATGGTGCCATCTGGATGCCAGCATGGAAGCTGTTGTTGTAAGAAAATTCTATGAGTGGCAAATGGTCATCCCAGCTACTTTTGAAATCAAAGGTACAAGCACGCAACATATCTTCAAGCGTCTGAATAGTCCGCTCTGCTTGCCCATCAGTTTGAGGGTGAAAAGCTGTGCTAAGATTTACCTGCGTACCCAAACCTTGCTGAAACTTCTTCCAAAAGTTGGCTGTGAACTGAGCCACTCGATCTGAGATGATTGAGACTGGTGTGCCATGTAACCTGACTATTTCCTTGATATACAACTGAGCATACTGTTCCGCTGTGTCGGTAGCTTTAACTGGCAAGAAGTGCACTGATTTCATGATCCACGATACCCAAATTGAGTCGAACTTGCACGGAGTGCGCGACAACCCTACCATAAAATCCATGTTAATCATTTCCCATTTCCACATCGGAATTTCTATGCTTTTAACCAATCCACCGGGCCTTTGTTGTTCAGGCTTCACTTGCTGACAATTCGGACTTTTTGCCACATAGTCTGCCACATCCCTCTTCATGTTGTTCCACCAATAAATCTCCTTTAGATCATTATACATTGTCATAGAACCTAGGTGCACAGAATATCTGGAAGTGTGAGCCTCTGCCATGATCCTTTCCCAAAGACCGTCAATATTAGGAAGACATAGGCGGTCTTGGTACCGTATGGTACCATTATTCATGCCTAAGGAAAAGCGGTGGTCTTGTGTCTATGAATCCCTTCTTTCAGTTGTGCTAACAATGGATTACTGAATTGCTTTTCTTTCACCTCCGCCACGAGCGACGATTCGGCTCTATTTTGCACAATTACCCCTCCTTCACTAGAACCCGCCAAGCGAACTCCCAAATTAGCCAGCTGATGAACCTCCCTCGCCAACGGCCTCTAGTTTGCCTCCATATGAGCTAAGCTCCCCATAGATTTCCGACTAAGAGCATCTGCTACAACATTAGCCTTTCCCGGGTGATAGAGAATATCGATGTCGTAGTCCTTGAGTAACTCTAACCATCTTCTATGTCTTAGATTCAACTCTTTCTGCTTGAAAATATATTGAAGGCTCTTGTGATCTGTGAATACATCCACATGGACCCCATATAGATAATGTCGCCAAATTATTAGCGCAAACACCACTGCCGCCAACTCTAAGTCATGAGTTGGGTAATTCTTTTCATGATTCTTGAGCTGCCTGGAAGTGTAAGCTATAACCTTGCCATGTTACATTAACACACACCCAAGCCCGATCCTTGAAGCATCGCAATACACCACAAACCCCTTTGTACCCTCTGGCAGGGTTAACACCGGTGTTGTTGTCAACCTTGATTTCAATTCTTGGAAACTCTTTTCACAAGTATCGGACCATTGGAATTTAACTGCTTTCTGCGTCAATTTAGTCAAGGGAGAGGCAAGAGTAGAAAACCCCTCCACAAATCTTCTGTAGTACCCAGCCAAACCCAAGAAACTATGAATCTCCGTTGGAGTGGCAGGTCTAGGCCAATTTTTCACCGCTGCAATCTTTTGAGGATCAACCATAATTCCTTCCCTGGAAACGACATGACCCAAGAACGCGACAGATTCTAGCTAAAATTCACATTTTGAAAATTTTTGGAATATCCTGCTTCCTTATCTTCAATTGATGATACCTGGACCGCAAGTCAATCTTTGAGAAACATGCAGCACCTTGCAATTGGTCAGACAAGTCATCTATCCTTGGCAGAGGGTATTTGTTTTTGATTGTAACCCTGTTGAGTTGCCGGTAGTCAATATACATCTGTAAAGACCCATCTTTCTTCCTTACAAACAAGACCGGTGCGCCCCGCGGTGACACACTCGGCCAGATGAACCCCTTTTCTAGCAAATCCTTCAATTGTTCCTTTAGCTCTTTCAATTCCGCCGGTGCCATTCTGTAAGGTGGACTTGATATAGGCTGCGTTCCTGGCATCACATCGATCCCAAAATCAACCTCCCTGTCTGATGGAATCCCAGGGAGCTCATCTAGAAAGACATCCGAAAATTCATTCACAATGGGTACAGACTCAAGGCTGGGTGCCTCGGCATTGGTGTCCGTAACCCGAGCTAAATGGTAGATACACCCCTTCTTGATCATCTTCGCGGCCTTAAGGTAGGAAATAAATCGACCTCTAGGTACTACGTTATCTCCTTCCCATTCTATAACGGGCTCATTAGGAAATTCAAGCCTCATAGTTCTAGTCCGACAATCAAGTTTGGCAAAGCATGAATAAAGCCAATCAATTCCCATTATTACATCAAAGTCAACCATTCCTAACTCGATAAGATCGGCCGTACCCCGAACTGTAACAACACAACCCCTATAGACTCGAGCAACCGTGATAGACTCGCCACCCAGAGTAGACACCAAAAATGGCTCATGAAGCTGATCCGGTTCTATCCCAAATTCCATGCCAATAAAAGGGGTAACATAGGACAAGGTGGAACCGGGGTCAATAAGTGCATACACATCATGAGATTGAACAGTCAGAATACCTGTAACAACATCTGGAGAAGCCTCTATAGTCTGGCGACCACTCATAGCATAGAATCGGCTGATTCCTCCTGAACTCTGCGCACCACCCCTAGCTGCACCATGCCCTACGGGCGCTGAGGTACCTCGAGCTGGAGAAGGGGCTGAAGATGTAGCAGCTGCTGGACTGGATGGCTGAGTTGTGTCCCTACCCGGTCCCTAGCGGGATACACGACAATATTTCTGGATATGACCCCTTATCCCACATCCATAGCATATAGGTAACTCCATATAGCAAATCCCCGAGTGCATCTTCCCGCACCTGGGGCACAGGGACCTCTGCTGCTGCTGGAACCTCTCTCCTGACCGACCCCGCTGATGGGTTCCCCTGTTGCCCTGATCGGACCTGAAATGACTCCACTGCTACTGGCTGGGCCCTGATGGCGATGCACTGGCTGAAGACTGGGCAATAGACTTGGAAGGCCCTGATGATCCTCCCCTGAAAGCCGATCTTCCCCCAGCTAGTGACTCTCTCATGTTGCCCGTAGACCGGGCCTTGCTGTTACCATCTCTCTCCATTTTGTTCTTCAATTTACGGCTCTCTGTGGCCTGAGAAAATGCGACCATCTTCCCATAATCATATCAGAATTCAATGCAGCCGTAGAAGCCTAATTAATGGTCAATGAATTAAGGCCCTGAACAAAACGGCGCACTCTGGCCTCCATTGTGGGCAACATATGAATAGCATACTTGGACAAGCGAGCGAACTCCATGTGGTACTCCCACACACTCTTGTTACCTTGCTTCAAATTTTCAAACCCTGTTGCACGGGCCACCCTTGTCTCAGTAGGCAGAAAGTGATCTATAAAGACATCAGCGAACTCACACCACCTCGCCGGTGGGCTCCCCTCCTTGCGAGAATCCTCCCATAACTCAAACCACGCATAGGCCACCCCTCTCAGGCGGTAGGCAACCAACTCTACTCCCTTTGTCTCAGTCGCACGCATGACCCTGAGAGTCTTATGCATCTCATCAATAAAATCCCGAGGGTCCTCTTCCGGATTGGCACCCGAAAACACGGGAATGTCTAATTGAAGAAATCTGTTCACCCTGGAACTGGTGGAATCCCCTTGCTGGCTATATTAACTGGGTGCAACACCTTACCTCTGGGCCTGAGAGGCCACTAGTTGGGTCAACATCTGAATAGCTCCCCTAAGATCCCCATCAGAAATACCAGAACCGGAAGCTGGGGCTGGAGGCGGGACATGAGTATCAACGGGAGGGATAGTGGTACCCTCCACAGGTGTAGGAACTGGGGTAGTCTGCTTTGGAATAGAGGAATCAGGTAGAGTAATAGTAGGGCGACTACCCTCACCTGCAGCATCAAGTAGTGAATCATCAGCCACTCCTAAGGTGGCATTGGCTGCTTGGCCAATTCTCGCTTTCTTCTTAGGTGCCATTTACTGAAAGATATAACAACGCACTGATTAGGGAGGGAACAGTTTCACCGCACGATCCAGAATATCAAAGGAAGGTGTTATTCCTAAATGACCAAGTAGCCTCCAGCTTATCGATGTGGTCGACTACACACCAATAAGAAGGACTCTAATAGACACGGCTCCAAGACATCCTAGGACACTTTAAAACCTTAGGCTGTGATACCAAGTTTGTCACGCCCCAACCTCGGGAGGCACGACCGACGCTCGATCGAGTGAACCCAACCGAGCAAGCCTCATCACACACTTCCTACCCCACTCTTCATGAATAAGATAGCCATGCTTCCTTTTTACTTACGCAGGGAAAAGGTGATACATTCAACCATGTTAATTCATTTTATATTATCGGCTTAAACCGGTAATATAAGTTAGTTTCTGAAATTTCCATAAGTTACAGTTTATAGGTAGCATGAGTTTATAATTACAACATAGTTCATGAACCCCTCAACACCCGTACCTAACCCACACATGCGTCTATGGAGCCTCTAAGGATACAAAAGATAAGTATGACAATGCCAGCAACAAGGCCCCGGCTATACCTCAAAAAAATGGAAGTCCACAACAACAAAAGATATACAATACAACCCCCTTGAAGGAGAGAGGGGCTCACCAAGATCTTGAGAAGAAGGTAATCCGCTACACGCGATCGGCACTATCCGCAATGGAGCCACCTACATTCATTTAAAAATGTAGCGCCCCGTCAAAAGGGACGTTAGTATCATGGAATAGTACTAGTATGTATAACTAAACACCATTTTACTAGAAAGAACTAACAAGCAAGAACAAGGAAATCGGAGTAAATCAAAGGTTATAACCAGACACCACATCATCACATAAAGGAACCATATAATCTTCCACATAATCTCCATAACTTAGTTTGGGGCATTTCTTTCATATGCTCATCACTGTTCTCAATACCACCGCTATCTTGAGCGGAGTCCTATCACAACCCGATCGGCTAGGCTGCCTCATTTGAGACATATACCTCAATCACCGTTTCATTTCCCTTTTTTCGAAATTCAATGTTAGCACATCACCACCATGTGTGCGGCATAGTGTGCGATCACGGCCCGATCGGTTGGGCCGCCTTACCTAGGCGTTGTTCCTTTCTCTTTAATCATCTCATTTAAATATTTATTTCGCAACGATCACATCAATTCATTGGCACTTAGGGCCACAACTATCACATCATTCCACTCTCAATGTTCATCTTGCAATCTTATGGTCATGGGCAGACACAAGCAATTCAAGTTGCAAGCATAGGTAAATTTTCACATAGTTAGCATGATAATCTCAGTTTTAATCTTGGCTTATAGCCTAGGCGTTTCAACACGTGATTCGTATTCTTCACACTTCTCTAAATATCAAGAATTGTATATTACTCACATTGAGGCACATCCTTCATGTACATATATATATATATATATATATATATATATATATATATATATATATATATATATATATATATATATATTTGCGAATCAATTAATGTGAAATAACAATCAATACATCAACCAATTCTAGTCTTACCACACTTGCGTAAATGCCAACGGAGCTCAATTTCTAATAAAAAGGGGTTTTAACCATACATACCTCAACCGAGCTTGTCTTAATCCTATAATGTTTCGGAGTGTTTGCACTTCAATCTATTTAAGCAATGTAGCACGATTTAACTCATAATCAAGAAAAGATCATAATCTAAGCTCTCTTAAGCGTTATCGAGCGTCTAGTGTTCATTAAGGCTTTACGGTTCTTTTATGCAAAATTACACTAGCCCATCCTACATGACTCTTCATTTATAATACCCATATTCTTCAAGAACACATGCATGCGATGTAATCCCCCTTATCCCCATGAGTTATCTCACTAATGATCCCTTATAGCTATGTGTAAGAATATAAGAGCTAAGGTGATGAAGGCTTACCTCTTGGGATGAAATTTTAGGTCCTCCACTTGATTATCTTCAATGATTTAACAATGTTTCATGGAGTAATTTGATGGGGTGTACTTTCCCTCTCTTAGACCCCTCTCTCTCACTCTAGAAGTGTCAAGAAATATGCTCAAAATGAGTTATTACACCGGATATAACGATAGGGGGTTGGGTTTAAAACTTAGAAAATTGGAGGCCCGAGTCAGATCTGCGATCGCATTTCCGATCGCAAAGACGACATGCGGTCTGCAAAATGCACCGCAAAATGCTTCCCAAAAATTGGACACACTTACTGGTTTGCGGCAGAAATGCGATCCGCATTCACGTTCTGCGGTCGCAAAATGCACCGCAGAACTGCCCTTCACAATATCCCAAGGAAATTATGCGACGACTATGCGGTCCGCATTTTGATTATGCGATCGCATAATTGACCACATAGTTAACTTCAATTTTGGCCAACACACTGACTCACTATGCGACTGAAATGCGGTTCGCATACCTGATTTGCGACCGCATTGTCGACTGCAAAATTTCACTTTTTTTTTCTGGAAAACATAATTTCCTGACTATTTAATGCATAGCTTCGTCCAAAAGGGTCCGAACACACATCTCTAACACATATTCCTAATTTGGCACTACGAGCTTTTTTTTTTGAGTTTTGAGTACAAGTTTCCACGGGGCCTTACACCAGGCATAGCCAAAGCTAAGTCACTGTCTTAGCATGACAGTCCAGAATAACACGGCACGGAGATAGCCAGTCCATGCCTAGAATAACATCGAAGTCCACTATACACAACAGCAATAGATCAACTCGGGTCTCCAGACCCCCAATAAACACAATACACGACCGGTACACACGGTCTACCACAATAGTATCGCCCACCGGCATAGAAACATGGACAGAAGAAACAAGGGACTCGCAGGGCATATCCAGATAATGGGCAAAATAAGACGGCACATAAGAGAAAGTAGAGCCAGGGTCAAATAACACAGAAGCATCCTTGCAATAGAATAAGATAATACCTGTAATCATCGCTTTTGAAGCAATCACATCGGGCCTAGCTGGAAGTGCATAGAAGCGAGCTTGGCCACCTCCGGATCGACCTCCCCCTCTAGGGCGACGCCTAGATGACTATCCCCCACCCCTAGCTGGCTAGGTAGGTGGTGAAATGGCTGGGGCTGAGGCTGATGGCTGACCCCTCTGCTGAGAAGGACGAGGGCACTGCCTCTACAAGTGGCCCATCTCTCCACACTCATAACAACTCTCGGGTGCTGGAGATGGGGACAGATGAGAACCCCTAGCTTCGGTATGACTAGCAGACGCCCATAGCGTAGAAGAATCCTGAACCGACGGAGCACGGGAAGAACCCTGGGCATGAAGTGCACTAAGTGAAGAATGGCCCTGCTGAGAACCATGAGAACTGTGGCATGAAGATGCCCCACGATAACCTGGGCGAGCTGACTGACCATGTCAGAACTGTCGGCCTCTGCCGTGCTGAAACTGGCCCCTCGAAGGAGCACCCCTAAAACTACCATGTCCTCGAGGCCTCTTAGACTCCCTCTCCTCGCGCTCCTGGCGACGAACTGACTCAATCTCTCGAGCGATATCCATAACCTCCTCGAATGTAGCACCTAACACCCTCTCCCTGGTCATGAGAACCCGAAGATGGTAAGTGAGGCCATCAACAAACCTCCTGATCCTCTCTCTCTCAGTAGCAACCAGCCAAATAGCATATCGAGCCAACTCCGAGAACCTCATCTCATACTGGGTAAATGTCATCTCCCCTGGTCGTAGCTGCTCGAACTGTCTCCGCAGCTCCTCCCTGCAGGACCGTGGGACATACTTCTCCAGAAATAGGGCGGAGAACTGCTGCCAAGTTAGAGGTGCCGAACCGACAGGCCTACTTTCATATGCCTCCCACCAAGTGATTTCAGCTCCGATAAACTAGGAGGTCGTAAATGCAACCCCGCTGGTTTCCAGAATACCCGTAGTGCGAAGTATCCGCTGACATCTGTCTAAGAAAACCTAGGCATCCTTGCCCTCTGCACCACTGAAAGTAGGAGGCTAGAGTCTACCAAACCTCTCAAATTTATGCTGCTCATCCTCCGGCATAACAGGAGCTACATAACCCTGAACAGCTGCCACTGGCTGGGCTAGTGGTGCCTCCGGTGTTTGCACTCCCTGAACCACCTGATCGGGTGTACGGGCGACAGGAGTCTGAGAGCCTCCCCCTGCCTGAGAAGTAGCTGCGGCATTAGAAAACCGCGACCGCCTGAGCAAGGCTAGTGCATACTGTCAATATCTGAGCCATAGTCTCCAAGACCCGGAATCACAATAGGCACAGTTGGTGCCTGAGCTGGTGCTGCTGGAGCGTCCACCATTGGGACCTGACCCTGAACTAGGGCGGGTGGTGGGTCTGCAGGTGCTGTCTCAGCTGCTGCGGGGGCTGTACCTCTGCCCCTACCACGTCCTCGGCCACTTCCTCGGCCTCTAGTGGCTCCCTCTAGTAGTACTGGTGGTCGTCCGTCTTAACCGATAGAGCGTGTCCTCACCATCTGTGAGAGAATAGGATAAGTGAAGTTTAGTATTTAGATCAGCAACTTCGCACGACAAGAATTTCAAGAATATGCAATTTCCTAAAGGTTCTGCAGCCGCTCGAGGATAAATACAGACGTCTCCATACCGATCCGCGTGACTCTACTAAACCTGCTCATGACTCGTAAGACCTATGGAACCTAGGCTCTGATACCAACTTGTCACGACCCTAAAACCAAACCTAGTCGTGATGGCGCCTCTCGTGAAGACAAGGCCAGCCGACACACTTCCAATTCACCTTAAACAGTTAAAATAATAAATCAAGGTCTTTAATATAAATAAATCCCAAAAATAACAATATAAGTTACGGAAATAAAATAAACCAACACAGCCCTACATCGAGGTGTCACCATTCATGAGCATCTAAAACAACACAAAAAGTCTAGAGTCTAATCCACTACTACATAACTGAATCAAAAGAAAACTGAAATAGAGGGAGAATGCACTGGGCTGCGAACCGCCAATCAGCTACCTAGTAAATCTCCGAAGACCTGCTGGAACTATCAACCCTCAGGAGCAGGACATGTAGTGCCTGAATCTGCACACAGGGGTGCAAGTAGTAAAGTGAGTACTCCAACTCAGTGAGTAATAAAAATAAATGAAGACCGAGTAATATAAAACCACATAAGGCAGAACATTAAGCTAAAAAGGCATAGAAAAATCAGTAAATATAATTAAGCAGTGAAATCTCATAAACATTATTTAAATAGTTAAGCAATATGCAGGGAGGACAACAGAAAGTAAAAACATAATAACTGCCCCTCGGGCACAGTAACAGTAGAATCAGCCCCTCGGGCAAATGTCATAGAACTATACCAACCCCTCGTGCTATGTCTCATATCACAATGGGTACTGTTGGCCCAAGTAAAGGTTAGTTTTGAAGACTGACAAAGGAACTCAGACATGAACCAGGTCCATCTAGTGGTCCATCCCTCATGTGCACAAAAACGGGCAGATTTAAGCATGCGGATTTCACGTGAAGGAGATAAGCTTAACTTGGTGTATTTAATATCTCCTGATCGAAAAGGTTGCATAATTGATAAGGAGAAGGACTCCTTAATCAAAGAGAACACAATTCAAGATAGGGAAGGAGTTAGAAGTTGAAATCAACTAGAACTCTTCCACCAAGGAAGAGTTGCATCAGAACTCTAGTTAATTCTTCATCTACTAACTCTATAAATTGCAGGATGTTCTCACATTAAATGGTTGCACAAAAACGCAGAAGTTAAATGTGAATTGGGAGCAAAATAGCAAGGTTTTTTGCAAGCAATTCGTGTGTGATTCAAGTGTGCAAACCTGAAGCTACATGAACAAGATTGAAGAACCAGCTCCATAAAGAGTTTTATGTGTCTTTCTTTATTTCTAGTTCAATTGTAGTAGGTGTTATAACATTGTACCTTTCCAGCTTTCTTAGAAGAAATTGTATTAGGTGCATTAAGTATTCAAGTTAGAGTTAACTTGAAAGTGTCGCAACAGTTGAGGTTGTGTGCTACACTGGGATTAAAGTTAATCCTTAGGTTTATAAAGAGTTTTGTAAATGCTGTTTTTGGCTCAGTGAAGTTTAGTGGAAGTTTGGGAAAATCCTACTGAGTAGTAGGTCGTGGTTTTTTCACCTTTTGAGCCAGGTGTTTTCCACGTAAAAATCTCTGTTTTCTTTATTTCTGTATTTTAATTCCGCAAACAGTAGAAGTTAGAACACCTAGAAGAACCAGGTTCTTCTAGTGCGAAAATTAGGTACCACACAAATCACCCCCCCCCCTCTTGTGTGGTATTGACGTCTAAAACAACAATTGGTATCAGAGAAGGTTATCCTTGAAGAGGCTAACACCTTAGGAAAAGATCAAAAAATGAGTGCACCACCTGGGAACTGGGAAGGGCAATCCACTGGTAGACCTCCACTTTTCAATGGTTTGTATTACTCTTGGTGGAAGAACAGAATGAGAGATCATATCATAGGGGAAGACTATGAACTTTGGGATATAATTACTGATGGTCCCCTAGCTACCACTAAGAAGAATGCAGAAGGAATTGATGTGCCAAAAACAAGGACTGATTGTACTGCTGAGGATTTGAAGAAATGGGAGAAAAATGCTAAAGCCAAGAAGTGGCTAGTGTCTGGTCTAGGTCCAGATGAGTACAGTAGAATTCAAAGCTGTACCACTGCTAAGGAAATCTGGGACACTTTGCAAGTGGCTTATGAAGGAACACCTCAAGTGAAGAGGTCCAGAGGAACACTGCTGTATTCTCAATATGAGAATTTCACCATGAAGGAAGGGGAAACAATCCAAGAGATGTATACAAGGTTCACCACACTAACAAATGAACTTAAGTCTCTTGGAAGGGTTATTCTTGAAGAAGACAAAGTTGAGAAGATTTTGACAAGGGTACTGCCAATCTCTTGGGAAAGCAAAATCACAGCTATTCAGGAATCAAAGAACATTGCCACTCTTAAGTTGGATGAGCTAATTGGAAATCTCACTACCTATGAACTTAGAAGGCAAACCATGAAGATGGATGAACCCAAGAAGGAAAGGAGCATGGCATTCATAATCACTGAAGGTGCTGATCTAGAGGAGGATGAAATGACCATGATCACAAAGGATTTCAAGAAGTACCTAATGAGAGAAAATGGTCCTTCAAGAAGTGGAAGGTACAACAAACCAAGGGTTCCTGAAAAACAAACCAATGAGGGGTGTTACAAGTGTGGGAAGACTGATCACCACATCAAAAATTGCCCTCAATGGGAAATTGAATGGAAGAAGGAAAGAGCTGAACGAAGGAACAGGTTCATCCCAAGAAGAACAAAGGATTAACAAAGGCTATGGTTGTTGCTTGGGGTGAAAGCTCAGATGATGACTCAGAAGATGATGATGGAGATGAATAAGAACTTATGGAAATTGGGAAATCCGATGAGGAATCTGAGGTAAGTATAATTCATCTCAAAGACAAGATTAAATTTTTGTTAAAGAAAGTCTCTCCGAATTACTTCTAGATTTCATTGATGAATTTGAGGTTATAAACAATGAAAATGAACAGCTTTCTAGGAGTGTGTAATTCCGAAAGCTAAGTGCAAAACCTAGAACTTAGGGCTAGTGAAAGTGATAGTAAAAATGTTGAGTTGAAGAACCAGGTTCATGAACTTGACACCACAGTCCTAGCTTAAATCTGAAAATCTAAGATTGAAATTAGGAACTGGTAAAAATAAATCTGATCACACACCACTCACTTTAGAAGAAAATGTAGGAAAAATGAAATATGAGTTGTACAAAAGAGATGAGCAGATAAGAGTCCTTAAGGAGGATCTAAACAAGGTTAAGCACGAGCTAGATAGAACCTGTAAATGGAATAGGTTCTCTGATGCACTTTCATGGCTACATGAACACCATAGTAGCAATAAGAGGGGACTTGGCTACGGGACCCCTGCACCTAAGTGGGATCCTAAAAGCAAGTACCTCACACTTCCTGAGAACAAAATTTGCACACGCTGTGGTAAAACTGGTCACTATAAAAGTGAATGTATTGTAAAAGAAAAGGCTAGTAAAAAGAATAAAGAATTTGTTCAAGGGAAAAATAGGCTGCTAGGTTGGGCTAAAAAGAATCTGATTCACCCTTTTGCATATAGAAAGGGACCCAATCTAGTTTGGGTTCTTAAGACTAACCCCTGATTTCCTTTTGCGGGTCCAAGTGAAGGGAGCAGCCTAATATGATACATAGATAGTGGCTGCTCAAAGCATATGACAGGAAGCAAGAACCAGTTCCTTTCACTTGAGGACCTCAAATGAGGTAATGACTCCTTTGAAAATGGGAAGAAAGGTGAGATCATTGGGGTTGGAAAGGTAGGTAAGACTGATTCTCACTCTATTGAGAATGTCTACTTGATAGATGGCCTAAAGTACAGTCTAATCAGTGTATCACAATTATGTGATAAAGGTAACTTGGTAGCATTCACCACTACCAAATATTTTGTGATTAATCTTACCATTGACAAGATTGTTTTGCAAGGAAAAAGAGTAAACAATACATGCATTGTAGATTTGTCCACACTTTCATAAAATGAACTCACTTGCTTAAGTGTGTTGGACAATGATCCCCTCCTTTGGCACAAGAGAGTTGGACATGCAAGTCTGATTCAACTCAAAAAATTAGTCTCCAAGGATCTGGTGATAGGGCTGCCTAACATCAAGTTCAAGAAAGACAAAGTTTGTGAGGCTTGTGCAATGGGTAAGCAGGTAAGATCCTCTTTTAAATGCAAGAAAGTGGTAAGCACCACCAGAATGATGGAACTGGTCCATATTGATCTCTGTGGTCCAATGAGAATATTAAGCAGAGGCGGTAAAAGATATGTGATGGTGTTTGTTGATGATTACTCTAAGTTTACTTGGACATTATTTTTAACATCTAAAGATGAAGCATTTGAAATGTTTACTTCTTTTATTAGAAAAACTCAGAAACAACTAGGTAATCAATTTGCATCAATTAGGTCTATCATGGAACTGAATTTGAAAACGCTAAGTTTGCTGAATTTTTGCATGCTACATCATAAATAGTTGCATGACTAGACTTCTTGTTAAGAAGATTCCCTATGAGTCATTTAAAGGGAGAAAACTAAATATATCCCATCTTAGGGCATTTCTATGCAAGTGCTTTGTGCACAATAATGGCAAAGACTCCCTAGGTAAGTATGATTCCAGAAGTGATGAGGGAGTATTCTTCGGATATTCTTCACATAGTAAAGCTTATAAGATCTATAACAAAAGAACTATGTGTGTAGAAGAAAGTGTACATGAGATTGTTGATGAAACTAACACTCTTTCTGAGAAACAGGAACATAAGATGAAGTAATTGGGCTGGTAAGAAATTTAAATGAAATCGCAGCCCAGACTGAAGCTGCAACAGAAGAAGGAACATGTGATAGAACAGGTTCTTCTACCCAGGGCAACATTACAGGGGGAACTGACTAGAGAGGAACTGATCCTCAAACCTCGAGAGAACCTGTCCATAAACCTATTCCTTAGTAATAAAACCAGGAAGAAACATCCAAAGAAATTGACACTCCTATTGCAACACCCACAAAATTGGATATAGATGAACCCGGTTCATCTGTTAATCAGAAGTTGTAAAGGGGAATGATCGGTTCTCTTTTATAACTCACTGCTAGCAGACCTGACATTGTGTGTTGTGTAGGTCTTTATGATCAATTTCAGGTTTCCTTATGGATAGGAAGAGCACCTCAGGTATGGCACACTTCATTGGTTCATGTCTTGTGTCATGGGCAACCAAAAAGCAAAATTCAATGGCCTTATCTACTGCTGAAGCTACTTCATGATTGTGCTCAATTGTTGTGGATCAAACAACCATTATATAACTTTGGAATTGATGTTGGTTGCATCCCTATTTTTTGTGATAACACTAGTGCTATTAGTATGACTGAGAATATGGTTCATCATAAGAGAACTAAGCACACAGATGTTAGACACCATTTTTTTGAGGGACAACTATGAGAAAGGCTTGATCACTATGGAGTTTTGTGCTACTGACAAGCAAATTGCTGACATCTTTACAAAAGCCTTAGGTAGAGATCACTTTGAGAGGAACATGTTGGAATTAGGGATGATTAAGATCACCTAAAAGGACCAGTTCAAGGTTAAACGAAAAAAAAATGAAAAAAAAATGAAAAAACAAATTTTGGTTAGAAAGCCAATAAATTGTATAATTAGATTAAATCTTGCTCAGTCTACTTTCCATAGTATACTCTTGTGCCATGTTCTAAAATGACTCATTAATCTCTAATGATATTTTCTCTATTTTGGCAAATTTAGACTTACACAAGAGAATTCTCAGTGAAGAACCTGGTTCTTCAAGATAACACGGTATGTTTTCTACACTCTGCATAATTTGAAATAACTATATTTGGATCATGAGTAGAGTCCTACCAAATACCAAACTCCTTTTGGACATATCTGTTACAAGTGAACCAGTCCCGTTCAAAAGAGTCCCAACCAAATGAAAGTACCTAGATTCTAGGGATACACTCCAACGTCTCTTCAAAACTGAATTTTAGTTTGATTAAACTTCTAAGAGTCTGAAAAGCTGTAGTTACCTCATCAATTATTCACATGTATATTGATCAACTTTAGTGTATTCCTTAACTCATCTCTCTCAAGCCGTCAAAATCTCTCATTCTTCTTTCATCTTCCAAACACTATCTAATTCTCTTCTCTTCCATACCCTAGCCCAGATATGTCGAACACTTCTGAAAATCCTTCATCACTACCACAGGATACCACTTCCACACCTTCTACAATACCAATCTCTAAGAAAAGTAGAGTAAAGATGATGGCTCATAAGATTGTCGCCGAAGGAGAGCAGATCAAGAAAATAAACAAGTAATTGAAAGCAAGTAGGGGAGAAGAATCCCAGAAATCAGAAGATTCATTAAGTCTGCTACTAAGGGGGAAGAAAGTAGGTATTCCGAAACTGAACATGTATCTTCTGATTCTAAAGTTACTCCTGAGACAATGTCTGAAGCTGCTGCAATTAGAGAATGGATTTGTACTGGTAGGATCTATAGCAGGTGTTGAGACTACATAATCTGGAGAAGTTGGTGGTAAAAATAAAAAGGAAAAGAAAAAGAGAGCAAGGGTGCTAGGAGTACTGTGAGGGGAAAGGGTACAAGAGTGGCTGATTCTTCACCCACTCCTCTTGGTCTAACAAAAGAAAATGAGGCAATGGTTGTTGGGGAGAGGAATTTAGTGAAATAGAAGAGAGTGTGAGCAAACCAGGGGGAAGTGGGTCTGGCAAAGCTGCTGAGGGGTTGGTTCAACTTGAAAAAAAAATCTAGATGAACCTGTTCCATCTGAATAGGAAACCCTCGTGGACCTACTGATAGAGTTATCAATGGCACCAAAATTCATGCCATTCCCTATGGTTTCATTCTCACAACTATGCTTGCACATTTCAAGGTACCTATGAAGAAGTGGGGTTAAAACTCTGCTTGCTTGCGATTATGAAGTCAATGTCATTCTTAATGAACCTGGTTCATCTAAAAAGACACCTATCAATAGCAAAGTCAGAGTCTTGGTACAGGAGAGTGAGGCAAAGGATATTGAGATATCAAGGCTGAAGACACGATTGGTTGAGGTAGAATCTGAGAGAAGTTCTCAAAACTGAACTTGCAAGGGAAAAGGAGAAGAATGATGGAATTCTTCAAGACATGCTGAAACTTCTCCAAGCAAATAACCCAGCCCCTACCTTTTCCAAGTCTTAAATTCTAGCCTGGTGTAGAACAACCAGTGACCCAGTTCGGGGCGTTTTGTTTCTTTTGCTCATAATTTCAGTATTTTTATTTCTTCTTATGCTTTGTGGTAGAATCATATCAATCATCAATGAAGTTCACTGTTTTTGCTCTAACTGTTTGTTTATATTTCTTTGATGGTTGAAATTCTTAGTTTGATCTATGATGATTAATCCATGTTTGCATTTGAAGTAGCCCCAGCGGCCATGAGTAAGCTTTAAAATCCGGTTATCTCACATTTTTTATGCAACTTTTCGATGATGCCAAAAGGGGGAAAAGGTTTGTGCTTTAAACAAGTGATGTTTACACTTTGAACAGTGATGTTTATAACCTAATGTACCTGGTCCTTGATGATAAGTGATAAAAAGGAAAAATGTTTCTAACATTGTGTTGATGTTGAAGCTGAGTTCTGGCAGGGCCTAAGTGTATGAAAAGCACAGAGTTTGTCATCATCAAAAAGGGGGAATTTGTTGGCCCAAGTAAAGGTTAGTTTTGAAGACTGACAAAGGAACTCAGACATGAACCAGGTCCATCTAGTGGTCCATCCCTCAGGTGCACAAAAAACGGGCAGATTCAAGCATGCGGGTTTCACGTGAATGAGATAAGCTTAACTTGGTGTATTTAATACCTCCTGATCGAAAAGGTTGCATAATTGATAAGGAGAAGGACTCCTTAATCAAAGAGAACACAATTCAAGATAGGGAAGGAGTTAGAAGTTGAAATCAACTAGAACTCTTCCACCAAGGAAGAGTTGCATCAGAACTCTAGTTAATTCTTCATCTACTAACTCTATAAATTGCAGGATGTTCTCACAATAAATGGTTGCACAAAAACGCAGAAGTTAAACGTGAATTGGGAGCAAAATAGCAAGGCTTTTTGCAAGCAATTCGTGTGTGATTCAAGTGTGCAAACCTGAAGCTACATGAACAAGATTGAAGAACCAACTCCATAAAGAGTTTTATGTATCTTTCTTTATTTCTAGTTCAATTGTAGTAGGTGTTATAACATTGTACCTTTCCTGCTTTCTTAGAAGCAATTGTATTAGGTGCATTGAGTATTCAAGTTAGAGTTAACTTGAAAGTGTCGCAACAGTTGAGGCTGTGTGCTACACTGGGATTAGAGTTAATCCTTAGGTTTACAAAGAGTTTTGTAAATGCTGTTTTTGGCTCATTGAAGTTTAGTGGAAGTTTGGGAAAATCCTACTGAGTAGTAGGTCGTGGTTTTTTCACTTTTTGAGCCAGGTGTTTTCCACGTAAAAATCTCTGTGTTCTTTATTTCTGTATTTTAATTCCGCAAACAGTAGAAGTTAGAACACCTAAAAGAACCAGGTTCTTCTAGTGCGAAAATTAGGTACCACACAAATCACCCCCCCCCCCTCTTGTGGGGTATTGACGTCTAAAACATCAGGTACCCGCGCTCATTGGGGGTGTACAGACTTTGGGAGGGGCCCCTTACGGCCCAAGCGCAACATCAAGCCATCTCATGGCATCAAAAACATGCTCTCGGTCTCATATCAAATCTTAAGCTATAAAATATAAATAAATCTGATTTAGATTTTGCGACCAACTTTGGTCGCTAAATTAATTTCATGTATAATTAGCGACCAAAGTTGGTCTCCATTAAGGTCAACAATTGTCAAAATTAAAAATCACTTTTGTATTTACTATCTAAATAACATAAATGTAAGCCGTTAATATATATATATAATATATATATATATATATATATATATATATATATATTTATGTTGTACTATACACTAAGTATAAGTGTATTAGGTAATATTATATCGAATATGGCTTATATATACATATATAATATATATAGTTACGATGTACTATGCACTAAGTATAAGTGTATTAGGTAATATTCTATCGAATAAGGCGTGTATATATATAATATATACTTACGTTGTACTATGCANAAGCTTAAGGGACTGTATGTACCAGTTACATTTAAGTGTCACCCTTGCAAGTAAGGAATTTTGTTATCCTTGGTACAGAAGGATTATCGCAAGGCGATTAAGGGTCATCGATGATGTGAAAAGACGCCAGAGATGAAAAGGTAAAACATCTATATGTAGATCATCTTAGCACTAAATCCTTCTACTCCCCTAAAGGGGGGAATATGGAGTAATATGGCATTAAGACAGAATTAAGTTGTTCTAGTAACTACGGAATGGTAAAGGAAGAGTGCAATAAAAAAATGAGAAAGGAATGAGATTGCACTTATCCGAATCATATGACCACGATAGTATGATGTATAAAGTATATTTAAAAAAATGAGTTATATTTTAAGTAGTTTGAGATAATTTTCAATTATGTGGGTAATTGATTAATTACCGGGTAAAGGGACATTACCTAATTACCTAATAAGTGGATAAAGATTAAAAAAAACCACCCCACCCCATGTGGCAGCAAGCCACTAACAAATCAATGACTCATGGTCACATTAGATTAGGTGGCAACATGATATAATGATATCAAGACACCTTATTCAAGAATTTGAACAAAAGACCACAATTCCCATTCTAACATTTTCAAAAAACAAAATCTGACGGAAAGCTTGCAAAGTCAGTATGTGACTTCTTGCAAAATTCATTACAATTTCCTACAAGCCCCCACAAAAACAGTAAGCAACATAATTTCTACGAAAATTCCTACAACATTAACCATGAATTGATAGTTAAGAAGCCATAGAACGTTAGCCAATCTTAAGGCTTTCAACAAAAACGAGAATTGTTAGCAACATAAAATTTTGCGGTTCTAAAAGAGTACGGTGCAACATGCTCCAAGAGTACCATACGGATTTTTCCTACTCCAGGTACGTTAAGGCTATCCCTTCTTTCTTTTGGCATGATCCATACGGTACAAATGAAACGAGCAAAATACGCAATTTTCATAAATGACTCTATTCATAGAAATACTAGAGGTGTCTATATTCTTGATTCCCCCTGTGAATTATTATTATATCTTCTGTTCATGGGTCTCAGAAAAATACGTATTTGATAAAGTTATCCGAAAGGCATATTGATTTTTATGGCATTCCGAGAAAATCTTATTAACGTATTTCTTATGCATTTCATGCATTTATACATGTACATTGACCCATGACCAGATGGCGTTATATACATATACATACATACATACATATATATATATATATACATATACATACATACATACATATATATATATATACATATACATACATACATACATACATATATATATATATATATATGTATGTATGTATATGGGATATGGGAAAAGGTTACGGCGTTTTATACGCACCACCACCTGATCAGCTGGTATACGTTGATGATTTTGCCCACAGTGGCTGAGATGATATGATGGGATGCCCTCAGAGGCTTGATGATATTATGAACCCACGTACTTATGCACGACATGATATTCATACGCATATGTATGACACTATAAGTATTTCATGATTTACAGAGTTGTCCAAACTTACTGGTTGAGTCATGTACTCTATATTTCTTTCATATCTTTTATGCACTTATTTATGTGACTTACATACTCGGTACATTATTCGTACTGACGTCCCTTTTGTATGGGGACGCTGTGTTTCATGCCCGCATGTCCAAATAGACAGGTGGAGAGCCCTCGAAGTAGGCTATCAGCTCAGCGGTAGATGTTGGTGCGCTCCATTTGCTTCGGAGTTACGTGTTTGGTTAGTATGATTTAGACATGTATTGTTTGGTATGGGGAGACTCTGTTCCAACCTTTATGACAATTATGTACTCTTAGAGGCTTGTAGACATATGTCGTGGACGTGAAAGATTGTACGGCCTTGTCGGCCTATGTTTTGAGTTTATAAAGGAGCATGTTGGCCTATTGGGCCCGTATGTCACGTGTATATGATGATGTGATAAGACAAATACGTTATGTTGGTACTCGGTTGAGTAAGGTACCGGGTGCCTGTCGCGGCCCATCGGTTTGGGTCGTGGCAAGGTTGGGTCGATATGGCCATTGAAAAATGGCTACTATTTCCCCCTTTTTGGCTTAAAAGACTTAGTAAAAATTTCTTTATGCCTTAGCATGTATTTTTTACCCATCTGGTTTTTTTAGGGGTTCGATGTCGATTGGAACCCATTTATCTTTTGTGTCTTATGATCGCAGCAAACTCAACTTTACACTATGGTAGGAAGAGTGGGCGCTAAGACTTTTACCCGAATAGTGGTATCGGGGTCAATTTCTACAGGGAGCTTGGAATGGAGTTGCGTATTTGTTTAGACTAGGAATGCGGGTTTGCTTCTAATTGTACTTCAAATATTTTTGGGTTTTTTGTTGTTTAAATAACTACTATTGTCAACTACAAGCTAAGGTTAAATTATGCTAAGAGATATGTTCTAAGTTGTGATTAATATAGAGAAAGGCACTAGGGTCGTGGCATCACCTAGGTGGTTAACTAACGGGTAGAAACTACTAACAATAGATTGACATATTTGGGATCAATGTTATAATCGTTGCACAATTGTACCCACTCTCACACCTCTCGGTAAAGAGAGATTTTGCCCAATTGACTCTCTCGAGACCAATTGGGTAGGCTAATTAGACCAAGCAACTAGGGTTCAAGTAGGGTGATTACTCTCTCGAGGTTTAACCCGTTAATTGGACTACCATTTCTCATGGGTCCATCCCGATTCCTTGTTGGGTCAATTTTGGGGTCATAGACTCTCTTTCTCAAGAAGGGTCAAGACCCACTAAGCTAGAATCAATGTTTGCAACCACCAATCCTTAATAAACCATAAAATTAACCCAAATAACAAACACCCAATATCAATCTATCATTAATAAGCAACACCCATCAATTATCCACACTAGGGTTGACCCACAACCCTAGCTAATGGGTTTAGCTAGACATAATGAGAGAAGAAACTGAAGAAATAGAAGATGAAATAACCATATTAATTAATTACTAATGATAAACTACAAGAATCTATGATGAAATAAGCTCAAAATGCCCAAAATAGGCTAATACAAATGTCTCACGAGCACAGCAGCTATCAGGTGTACAAAACTTGACCTAAAAATGGTAAAATATTCTATTTATACTGGGCTGAAAAAACTGGACAAAAATACCCCTGCGGGGTTAGCACGGACCGCGCATAAATGTGGCGCGGCCGCGCATGCTCTTGGACTTGCAATTATTTCTCCTCTGAAGTTGGGGACGCGGACCACGCAAGAAGGTAGCGCGGCCTCAGGCTGATGGGCGCGAACCGCGCATAAATAGAGCGCGGCCGCGTGGAAGGACTTGGGCAAATTGTCATCTCTCTGAATCTCACCCACGCTGACCGCACTGATTTGCAGCACGGCCGCGTGGGTTCTTGCCTTGAATTTTTGGTCTCTGAATCTCCACAGGCACGGACCGCGTAAAGTTGAGCGCAGACCGTGCAGGGTGCCTTTGAAATATGTACTCTCTGAATCTCCTAGCGCGGCCACGTGACAAAACAGTGCGGTCCGCGCTAGGTCCTCTTGTCCCCACTTCACTTAGTCTTTGACACTCTGTAGGTTTCACTCCGTTTTGAGCCGATTTTTGACTTTTACATCTGTCATCTTGTCGCTCCAACCCGCAATCAAGCGCAACTTGTAAGCATTTTAGGACTATTTTATGGCAATTAACACACAAAGCATAGGCAAGTATGGGCATAAAACGTGTTAAAATCACAGTTATCACCTTAGCACGTTTGTGTTAGGATAATTTGATACCTCTTAAGATTTTTCGAGGGCTGATTTTATCGAAGCTCTCCTTAGTTGTTTTGCTCGGGATAGCCTTTTAACCCGTTTTTTTGAAGTATTTGAAGGCATGTTGTTTGTTATGGGATTTGGGCATCTCCGAGCCGCGTTATTTTGGTCGTAGCCTTTATTTCGGCCATAGCCTTTATTATGGTCGTAGCCTTCGGGTATGCTTCTTGGACTTATTTCCCGATAACATTTTGAACTCGATCGAAATGTCAGTCCCCGAGTATGATGGCCTTGGCCTTTACATAGAGGGGTTCCTCTTTGAGGTCTTGTGAATGCGAGATAATTCGAATGTGTTGACTGTCGATGACAATCTTCGACGTGTATTTGCATTTTGGCCCTTGACCCATTTCTCACAGAATCACAAGTATGGAGCTCGTATAGTAGCAATTTTCTTTGAGACACAAAGTGTTTGATATAGAAAGAATGTTTCTTTGAATAATTCATACATGCGTACATGTTTTGTCATTGGGACTCGACTATTTTATAAGGACACGATTCATCCGACCGTTTGGCCCATTACAAGGTTTTCTTATCGAGACCCTTTTTGGCGTGAAGTATTTTTCTCGAAAATATAACCTCCGAGGGTGATGCCCCTCAATATTCGAGGTTGATTCAAAAGAAGCCTTGGATACTATTGAATTTTCCTTAGGTAGCACATAGTTGTTGCCCCGTTTAAAACCTCGCCGGAAAAACCCATTTGGGATGAAGCCGATCTAAGGGTAAAAGAGTGCAACGCGTGCTTTAAAACCCAAGGTCTTCGTGTAGGAGGGTTCTCTCGATGTCTTCGATCGAACACCTGCAATAAGTTAGTATCAAATGCAAATAGAAAAAAGGAGAAAGTCATACCTCAGCAATAATATCGTTTGAGTAGTGATACATTCCAATTGTTTGGCAATTGTCCACCCTCCATTGTGCCGAGTTTCTAAGATCCCTTTTTGATGACGTCGATAACTCGATATGTCCTTCCTAATTTGGGCCTAGTTTCCCCTTGTTTGGGTCCCGAGTATTGAGGCTTACTTTCTTTAGAGCTAAGTCCCCGATTTCGAAGTGGTGAAGGTTGGTTCTTCTATGGTAATCTCTCTCGATTCTTTGCTTCTGTGCAGCCATCCGAATGAGTGCAGCTTCTCGTTTTTCATCTAATAATTTGAAGCAAGTATTCATAGCCTCGTGATTTCATTCCTCAATTACATGTCGAAATCTGGTGCTCGGTTCCCCAACCTCAATTGGAATTAAGGCCTCAGAGACATATATTGAGGAGAACGGGGTCTCCCCATGCTGGATGTTGATGTCGTTCGATACGCCCAAGGAACTTCGGGTACAACTTCTCTCCATTTCCCCTTGGCGTCGTTCAACCTTTCTTTATGTTTTGAATGATAGTCTCGTTTGTCGATTCATCTTGTTCGTTCCCGCCTGGGTGATACGGCGTTGATAAAATCTTTTTTATTTTATGTTCTTCAAGGAACTCCGTTACCTTGCTGCCGATGAACTGCTTTCCGTTGTGGCATACGATTTCGGCGGGTATCCCGATCGACACACGATGTGATCCCAGATGAAGTCTATAACGTCTCTTTCTCTGACCTTCTCGAAGGCCTGTGCTTCCACCCATTTAGAAAAGTAGTCATTCATAAATAAAATAAATTCAGCTTTACCTGGGCCCATTGGTAGAGGGCCGACGATGTCCATTTCCCTTTTCATGAATGGCCACGGGGACAGGACTGAATGAAGTTGCTCCCCGGGCTGATGAATCATCGGTGCGAACCTTTGACATTTATCACATTTTCGAATAAACTCCTTAGTGTCTTTTTCCATGTTATCCCAGTAATAACCTGCTCTAATGATCTTGCGAATCAAAGATTCGGCGCCAGAGTGGTTCCCACAAGTGCCTTCATGAATCTCTCGTAAAACATAATCGGTGTCTCCCGGCCCTAAACATACTGCCAATGGTCCATCAAACGTCCTTTTGTATAATGTTCCATCTTCATCCAACGTGAATCGGGCAACTATGGTTTGTAGGGACCTTGACTCTTTAGGGTCTGATGGTAGCTTTCCGTTCTTTAGATATTCGATATATTTATTCCTCCAATCCCAGGTCAAGCTTGTAGAGATTATCTCGGCATGACCCTCCTCGACCACAGATCTCTATAACTGGACGACAGTCCTAGAGATAATATCATCCTCTTCGACTGATGATCTTAAATTTGCAAGTGCATCGGCCTTGCTATTTTGTTCTCGAGGTACGCGATCCAGAGTCCACTTCTTGAAGCGGTGCAAAGTCACCTGCAACTTGTCCAAATACCTTAACATTCTATCCTGTCGAACTTTGAAGCTTTTATTTACTTGGTTCACCACCAATAAAGAGTCGCACTTGGCTTCAATGACTTCTGCCCCCAAGCTTTTAGCTAGCTCAAGACCTGTAATCATGGCCTCATACTTAGCCTCATTGTTAGTCAACCTAGAAGTTTTGATAGATTGTCTAATAGTGCTACTTGTGGGTGGCTTCAAAACAATTCCAAGCCCGGACCCTTTCACATTCGAGGCACTGTCCGTGAAGAGGTCCATACCCCAATTGATGTACCCGATTTTAGTAGAAGTTCCTTTTCCACTTAGGGTACGAGGTTTGGCGTAAAATCGACCACGAAGTCTGCTAAAATTTGAGACTTGATGGCCGTTTGGGGCTGATATTCAATATCATACCCACCAAGTTTGACGGCCCATTTGGCCAATCGGCTCGATAACTCGCGCTTGTGAAAAACATTTTGGAGCGGATAAGTGGTTATCACACATATAGGGTGAAACTGGAAATATGGCTTTAATTTTCTATATGCGCTTATTAATGCAAGTGCCAATTTCTCCAAGTGTGGGTACCTAGTTTCAGCATCTCCTTAGGTCCAACTTACGTAATAAACAGGAAACTGCATACTTGCTATTCTCAAACTAGTACACCACTTACGCTATTTCGGACACTGCCAAGTATAAGTACAGCTTCTCATCTGCCTTTGGAGTGTGGAGCAGAGGTGGGATCGATAAGTATCACTTCAACTCCTTCAATGCTTGCTGACATTCCGGGGTCCATGCTAAATCATTTTTCTTTTGAGTAAGGAAAAGAACTTGTGCCTTCGATCTGATGACCTTGAAATAAATCGGCCCAAGGCAGATATCCGTCCGGTTAGACTTTGTACAGATTTCACACTATCTACGACAGTGATATCCTCGTTGGCCTTAATCTTATGAGTGTTCATTTCGATTCCTCGATTTGATACCATGAAGCCGAGGAATTTTCCCGAGCCGACCCCGAAGGCACATTTTTTTGGGGTTAAGTTTCAGGTTGTATTTCCTCAAGATTTCGAATGTTTCCTTCAAGTGAGTCAAATGGTCCTCTGCGCGCAGGGACTTACTTAACATATCGTCAATGTAAACTTCCATTTATTTTCCTATCTATTCTTCGATCATTTTGTTATCTTGGCGTTGGTATGTAGCTCCTGCATTTTTAGCCCGAAGGACATTACATTGTATCAATAAGTTCCATACTTGGTGATAAACAAGGTCTTCTCCTGGGCTTCCGAGTTCATCTGAATTTGATTGTACCCGGAATAGGCGTCGAGAAAGGTAAGGATCTCGTGGCCAGCCGTGGCATCGATCATGCGATCGATGTTAGGCAGGGAAAAGAGTCTTTAGGGTATGCCTTGTTCAAATCCTTGTAATCTATGCGCATTCTAAGTTTGTTCCCTTTTTTAGGGACTACACCTACATTGACTAACCATTCAGGGTATTTTACCTCCCGAATGGATTCTATTTTAAGAAGTTTAGTTACCTTATCCTTTATGAATACATGCTTTA
This sequence comes from Nicotiana attenuata, assembly GCF_001879085.1. Taxonomy (NCBI): domain Eukaryota; kingdom Viridiplantae; phylum Streptophyta; class Magnoliopsida; order Solanales; family Solanaceae; genus Nicotiana; species Nicotiana attenuata. Next base: position 243,521 of record NW_017670623.1, read on the forward strand.
CCTCGGGCTGAGGCCTTCTCTTTTGCTTCACCGGTTTGAACCTGGGGTCGAGCCTTAGCCGATATATTGTTATCTCCGGTGGGATCCTTGTCATATCTAAATGGGACCAAGCAAAACGATCCATGTTATCGATAAGAAATTGAATAAGTTTTTTCCTGAGTTCGGGGGTCTACCCCGTTCCCAGGTATACCTTTCATTTGGGTAGATACTCGATCAGTATCACCTATTCTAGCTCCTCGACCGCTGTCTTGATTGCATCTGATTCTTTGGGGAACAATGAAAGTTTGAGGAGTAAGGAATTCCTCTTCTTCTTCTTCTTTGATCATCTGTGTCTCCGATTCGGTCAAGGCTGGGGACGGTGATGGCTATTTGGCCATCTTATTATCTTTGGTGCTCGATTTTTCTGAGGTCGAAGGTGCTGATATCAGCTCACCTCATCGACTACAAACATTTCCTTTGCAGCGTGTTGTTCCCCGTAAACTATTTTTACACCATCCATTGTCGGGAATTTCATTAGTTGATGAAAGGTCGACGGTACTGCCCTCATGTTGTGGATCCATGGCCTTCCGAGTAGTGCATTGTATCTTATGTCGCCTTCGATGACATGGAATTTTGTATCTTTGATAGTCCCGACCACGTTTACTGGTAGAGTTATATCCCCCTTTGTTGTTTCACTTGCCATGTTAAAGTCGTTTAGGAGTCGAGATGCATGCACAATTTGGTCCTGAAGGCCGAGCTTCTCTATGAACCTCGATCTGATTATGTTTGCTGAGCTACCTGGATACATTAGAACATGTTTAACTTAAATTTTATTTAACAAAATAGAATTTACATGGGCGTCGCTGTGCGGCTGAGAAATGCCTTCCGCCTCCTCGTCATTGAAAAATAAGATGCCTTCAGGCATGTCACGCCCCTTTTTTCTCGCAAAATCGGGTTTCGACATTTCTGGGACAACTCCTTTTCTGAGAGGGTAGGAAGTTGGAATTAAAAGAGTCGCCACCTAACAGACTAAGGTGTGTTACGGCACCTAGAATTACCTTGAGGAGAAGGTGTTAGGACCCCCTCGAGTTCCAGAATGGTGGGTCCCGATCGAACTTAAATTAAGCGAATTAATCTAAAAAGGAGAGAGGGCGATTTGGACAAATACAATATCTAATTTATTTTAAACAGGGTATAAGGGGTGCTCCAATTTTTTTTAGCCTATAGGATCATTCCATGCAATATTTTGTAACTCCCTCAAGTCGGGGTGTTACTCATAGCATTAGCGCACGAGCTATCATTCCCTCACTACCCAATTACTATCTTTGACTTGTTACCTAAGCGTTCTAGTAGTTTCTAGCTCGTTCCTTATGTGTGCACTACCCGTCCCTTTGCTATGGCCCTGGAGGTATTAGGGCCTCTATTTGGGATAGTTCTAGACCAACCTACATTGCTTAAAATATGAAATCTAGGCGAGAAACAAAAATAAGTAGGACTTCCAAATATAGAACAAGTATGGGCTCACATTAACCTCCGCACATAAACAACAAAAGGCACGCAATTGAACCAGCAAACTTTATTAATTTTGGAATCCTATAGGCATGATATCTATGTGAGAAAAATAGAGTGTGAAGACAATTCTATTAAGGCGAGCATTGGGACCTATTTTCCTGCCTAGTGATTTTATTCAGCATGGATCAGGGCATTTCAGGCAGTAGTATGTCACTGTTTTTAATCCCAAAATCGTTAGTAAGTCCTATATTGCCTAAGTGATTTACAATAGTGGTTGAATTCCGAATCGGCCAGCGGGATCCTATAGGCATTATTTCTACGAGTTTATTAATTATAGGCCTATAGATATGGTTTCTAAGTGTAGCACTGATTTTAACTTATAAAGACAAGTTTTACTCCATTTCAGATCCTATAGGCATGCTTTCTAATTTTTGAATTAATTAAACCTCATAGGCATGATTTCTAAATTTAAAGTTGATTTTTGGTCCTATAGGCATCATATCTATTAATTGCGTCTGGACATAAATTAAACATATTGCCAGGAAGGATGATTGACTCGAACAAACAAGGTCCTATAGGTATGGTCTCTAATGCACATTTAGTTGAAAACATGTGTATATCCTATGAACAGGATTTCTAATGTGCAGAATTAAACGTAAAGTTCTATAAGCAAGGTTTCTAGCATGCAAATGTGCAACACAGAATCAAAATGATCATGAAAAGTCCTATATGCAGGTTATCTAAACACAATATAGTATTCACATAATCCAATCAGCATAATTAAATCCTATAGGCAGGATTTCTACCTAATTTATAAAATATATATAAGAATAAACCCCCAGCTTTTACTAATTAACCCCAAATCTGTTATTATAGAGATTATTACAGCCCATAATATCGAATGAATTACATAATGGTAACAATTACACTATATGGAGCCTTCATAGGCCCAACTAAACCTGGGAACCAGTCCTTCCAACATATCAGCTTTGGAGCATAGCAGTGATTCATCCATGGCACATTAAAATCAGGCTTCCACTGTGTCAAAGTCCCCAAAGAGCCTCAGGGACCCCGGTCAATGCTCACACCAGAACCACACATTCAGCAAAGAGTTCATAAAAGAACGGAGACCAGCCCCCACTATATCAGAGTTCAAAGGAGTCTCAAGGACCCTAGGCAGTGCTCACACTTAGGTGGTTGAGAACTTAAGGGACTAAGAGTAGGAGTTTGAAAACCAGTGCATAAAGGGCAAGGGGGCAAGTTTTTAAAATAGTTTATTTTTCAGAAGCAAGCAAATTTAGAATACAGAGTTACAGATAGAACTGCACCAAGGAACAAACAAAGTTCATGTTCAACAGATAGTTCAAACAAATTGGCATTTGATTAGGCTAAATATTAAAGCAATCATGGCTTAAACATAGAGACAGGAATAGACTGGACCTTTAAATTAAACCACAAACATATTTGATTACATGCTTATAGTATCTGGCAAAGTTTAGGAAAAAAACAGACTGAACATTAAAACTAACTTAGGAAAAGGGGTCACATTATTTGAAGTAACTTAGTTTAACATTACTATTAAATGGGATCATGTAGTCACATAGAAAGCAAAATCATGCTAAGGATTGAAACAGACTAATCGAATAAAGTATAGAGAACAGAATAGTAAGAGTTAAGGCATACCAGTTGAGAAAAAGCAAGTAAGAATGCAATAGCAGTTAACTTCCAGAGAGTTTGACCTTGGCTTTTAGCCGGCCAAATAATAGTCACTTATTGCAGAAATCAGAATAAGAGAATAGAGAGAGCTTAAGTTATTGTTAGAGCAGAGAGTTCGAGAGTTGTAGAGTTGTTCTAAAAGGAGTGAGGAAGGGGATTTAAATAGCACCCAATGAAGTAAACAAATAAGGTAATGAACCAGTCTTACCCAAATAAGGTAAGAAAATAACTTAACAATCAATTAAGGTCGGCATGAATCAATTAACAAGACAGAATCGAGTAAAGTTAGGCTAGTATCACTTAATTTAAGGAAAACCTTATATGGAATCAATCAGTAGTCAAGTACTAGGTTAAATGAGGTAAGAACTAATTCCAAAATCAAGTAGAAGCCAAGTTTAATAATCAGAACAAAAAATCAGGCCAGTAAGGTTAAGTTAAGGGCAGTAGCAAAAATTATTAATCATACACTGATCAAATAAGGTAAGAACAGGTAACCGCATAAGTAAACACCAGTATCATACAGAAAAGGAAAACTGATTTCAAACCCTAATTTAGGTAAATAAAATCAATTAGCAATTAGTTTCCAGAGTTAAAGGCAAACAGGCAGAAAAAGTAAGAATGAACTAATAATCGGAACCCTAAGAAAATAGGCAGAAATACAAAGACATATAACAAGTAAAATCAGTAAAATAACTAAGAAAACCCTAACAGATACCCATAGATAAAAATATTTAAAGGTTAAAATATTTTTTTTGCAAAAATATGTTGAAATCAAAAACCTAGTTTTAGGGTAAATAAAATCGGTCATAAAATAATAATAGAAAAAGATTAGAAAAATATAGAGAAAGGAGTATTGAAAATTTAAAGGAAAGATACCAAAACGAACATAAAATCGTTTCAGATTTGGGAAGATCAAAACAGGTTCAATAAAAAAAGCTAGATTCATAAAAATAAGCATCAGTTGAACCAAATCTGGTTTGAACCAGAGATTTGAAACCATAATATACGAAAATATTCGTACTCACAGGTATCGGCATGAACATAGACAGGATAATTGAAATATGATAGACTTTGAACCAAATCTGGTTTGAGTCTCTTAAAATACTCTTGCCTTTTGAGGCAAATATGTCAAGTAGCATCAAGATCGGGTAGCTAGTAGCGAAACAAAGGAAAATAAGGCAGGGAATCAAAGGATGATCCTATGAATCAAGAGGGAAAGTGTGACGGCGGGCTAGGGTTTGAGAGGGTGAGAGAGGTGAGGAGAGTATCAGAAGACGACGGGCTGGGGCGAATGAAATAGGGTTTGGGGGATTTAGGGCCAGGATTAGATTTTAGGTGGGGTGGGTTTAATTGGGCGGGTATGTGTATGGTATTTGGGTTAGTGTATTGGGTATTAGATTATTGGGCTGGATAGGGTATTGGGCTAGGGTAGGTTTGAAGTAAAATCAATTAAAAAGGGCTATGTTTTAAATACACATTTAAATTAATAAAATAATTTATGAAGATAATTAATAACGGAAAAATGCTATTTGTATATGAAAATAATTTAAAATAGTTACTTAATATTATAAAAATACAAAAAATTATTTTCCGTATAGATAATATAACTATACATATGCATGGGCTATTATTGCAAATATCTGCAATTCTAGCTGGAAAAATGCAAATATAATTATAAAAAATACAATTAAAATATTTAAGGATTATTTGGTCATTAATGATGAATTTATATGATTAAATCATCGTAAAAATAATATGAGGGATAATTATTGGATAATTGTATAATAAAAATGGATAAATAAATTGGTTTAAGGCCTTTAAAATTATAGCAATACTTATGCATGTGCACTATTTTAAAAATGTATATGCATATATAAAAATATATGAGGGAAAAATTGGGTATCAACAACTGCCCCTCTTTACCAGGGAAGGATGAAAGAGTTGTCAGAGGTAAAGAAATGATGACCGATTTTGACCGATTGGGGGTGTTTTGAAACATATAGGCCGAACTTTGGTTTTTGAGCTGCCTACATATCCCTGGTTTTAAAGGAATCAGTCCATGTATATTTTGGATCCAACGGTGAATGAAACCGATGGAATTGTTATAGGAATAATCGTATGTTTTAGAAAAGGTTCTTTTGGGAAGGATAGTATCGGATGGGTTTATGCAGAGTTATGAAGGCGAATCAGAATCGTAACGGGTGTATCACATGGCTGATATGTGAATGGTCATAAATTAAAGGCGATTAATTGATGAGAGTCGGTTACGTCGGCAAGGTATGAATGGTATGAGCGGAAATCGGAGGAAAGTTGCTCTTGTTTGTAGAACGTTTACTTCCAGGATTACCTGCAAAACTTAAAACACACTGCATGCAAGTATATAGATTATTGCGAGAATTTAAACATGATGCAAATTCCTTTTGGACCATGAAGTTTGTCTTTGGACAGTGAAGATGACGTCCTTAGACCATGACGTCCCGGGTCATAGATCATGAGATAAGGGATTTGCAGCCCATGAAATAATGTTCTGGGGCCATGAGAATGGTGCGTGTGAACCATGACGCCTTTGAGTAATGATCTGCAGTATTGAGAGATCCTCAGGACATGACATGGTGTCTTCAGGCTATGAGGATGATGCCTTCGGACTATGACGCCTTTGGACAAGTTGGCTATACCTCAGCCCATAAAGTGTAGAGACATGATACCAAAGGTAACAAGGCAGAGCTTAGCCTTGTGCAGAGTTTTGGCATAGCTTAGCTCCGAGAGAAGAAGATAATGCAAAGTTTAGAATGCATCAACACTTATGCAGAGAGAGACAATTCTTAGTCTCATGAGAAGGAAGTGCTTAGCCTTATGCAAATAGGGTGGCAGGGCTTAGCCTCATGCAAGATTTGATATAGGGCTTAATCACGCAAAGAGAAGGCAATGCTTTGCCTTATGCAAATAGGGAGGCAGAGCTTAGCCTCATGCAAGATTTGATACAAGGATTAGTCTCATGTAAAGAGAAGGCAATGCTTAGTCTCATGCAAATATGGAGGCAGGGCTTAGCCTCATGCAAGATTTGAGACAGGGCTTAGTCTCATGCAAAGAGAAGGCAATGCTTAGCATTATGCAAATATGGAGGCAGGGCTTAGCCTCATGCAAGATTTGTCACAGGGATTAGTCTCATGCAAAGAGAAGGCAATGCTTAGCCTTATGCAAATATGGAGGCAGGGCTTAGCCTCGTGCGAGATTTGAGACATGGCTTAGTCTCATGCAAAGAGAAGGCAATGCTTAGCCTTATATAGTAGACAATAGAAAATAGGAGCAGAATATTTCTTAGCTGGAGAAATATTTACGCTTGGCGGTCCGGTTGTTATGAAGGTAATGATTTTAAGGTGCATGTGCTTGTAGTTATTCCATATCCCTGCATTCAAGAAAAATTGTGAGTTTTGCGGGGAGGTTAGTTCATACCTTTGTCTGCTTGCTTTGGTCTGGAGACTTTGTTTGAGTTATCCTAGGTAACGCCTAGCGGCCAAAGAAATAAAGTTTTCGAAAATATGCACTTATTGATGGAATAGAATCATCTTATTAAACATAGTGGTGTATAATATCAAGTAAACTACACTTTAGAGACATTGCAGCTTCCTTGCATTAGAATTTTGAGGGTCCTCCTCAAAATTCTGCCCAGTTTAGTAAGTGGCCTTTCGGCCGTTCTGCATGTAACAAAGTTTGTTGGATCTGCTCCGGAATTTTGAGAATCCTTCTCAAAATTCTGCCCCAGTTACATAACCGATTTCTCACTGTCTTGCACATGATGACGTCAGCTGGACCTGCTCCAGAATTTTGAGGGTCGTCCTCAAAATTTTGAGGGTCGTCCTCAAAATTCTGCCCCAATTTCTGGTTCTAGGGGAAATGAAGATTTTATTGAGATGTGACCGAACCCACAGGCCTGCCTACGTATCCCCTCCTAAACGGGAGTCAGGTCAAGCGTAGTTTAGTAACATCAGATGAAGAAATGTGAATAGTCTAAACATAACATCTCTTGACTGCGTCTGAATTAATAGGTTTTGGCCAGACTTCCCCGTTCATCTCTACAAGTATGAGTGCTCCTCCTATTAGTACCCTATGAACCATGTAAGGACCTTGCCAGTTGGGTGAAAATTTCCCTTTGTCTTCATCTTGATGTGGGAAGATTCGCTTCAGCACCAGCTGCCCTGGTGTGAATTGTCTTAGTCTGACTCTTTTGTTAAAGGCTCTGGACATTCTGTTTTGATAAAGCTGGCTATGACACACTGCATTCATCCTTTTTCCATCTATGAGGGTTAACTGCTCATAGTGGCCCCTTATCCATTCAGCATCACTGAGTTCGGCTTCTTGTATGATCCTTAAAGAAGGAATTTCTACCTCGACGAGAATGACAGCTTCAGTACCATAAACCAGGAGATAAGGAGTTTCCCCGTTTGATGTGCGGACTGTGGTACGGTACCCCAATAGGGCCAAGGGTAACTTCTCGTGCCATTGATTGTGATTTTCTACCATTTTCAGTAGTATCTTCTTGATGTTAGTGTGGCAGCTTCCACGGCTCCGTTCATTTGAGGCTTGCATGCTATGGAATCTTTGTACTTGATCTTAAAAGTTTCACACATGGTTTTCTTCAGATCACTATTGAGATAGGCGGTGTTATAAGTGATAATGGACTCAGGAACCCCAAATCGACAAACAATATGATCCCTGACAAAATCTGCAATGACTTTCTTGGTTACAACTTTGTAAGATGCAACTTCAAACCATTTAGTGAAGTCGATGGCTACTAAAATGAATTGATGCCTGTTAGAAGCGATGTGCTCGATTGGGCCGATGACATCCATTCCCCAAGCAGAGAAAGGCCAAGGTGAGATTGTTGCATTAAGCTCATTTGGCGGCACTCGTATCATGTCTTCATGTATCTGGCATTGGTAGCATTTCTGCACATACCATATATAGTCTGCCTCCATGGTCATCCAAAAGTATCTGGCCCTTAGTATCTTCTTGGCCAAGACAAAACCGTTCATATGTGGGCCGCAGGTTCCGGCATGTACTTCCTCGAACAATTTGGAAGCCTCTTTGGCATCAACACACCTTAACAGTCCTAGATCAGGTGTTCTCCTATACAAAATTCCTTTGCTTTGGAAGAAATGATTGGATAGTCTACGCAGTGTACGTTTCTGAGTATTGTTTGTTTGCTCTGGGTATTCTCCTTTTGCCAATTATTCCTTGATGTCGTGCAACCATGGGGTTACGTTTGTTTCTTCTTCAACATGAGCACAATATGCCTGCTGATTAAGGATCCTCATCGCAATGGGATCGATGAAATTTTTGTCTGGATGTTGTATCATTTATGACAAGGTGGCCAGTGCGTCTGCAAACTCATTTTTAAATCTTGGAACATGCTTGAATTCTATCTTTGTGAGCCTCTTCATCAATTCTTGCACACGATACAGGTATGGTAGTATCTTGGTATTTTTCCTAGCCCATTCTCCTTGAACCTGATGTACCAGAGATTCGAATCGCCAATTACTAGCAACTCTTGTATATTCATATCGATGGTCAAATTGAGCCCCATGATGCAAGCCTCATATTCTGCCATATTGTTGGTGCACAGAAACCTAAGCTTTGCGGATGCCGAACAATGTTGACCTGCCTCTGACACCAAAATCGCTCCAATACCCACTCCTTTGAAGTTTGCAGCTCCGTCGAAGAACATTCTCCAACCGTCATAGGCTTCAGCAATGTCCTCTCCTACGAATGACACTTCCTCGTCAGGAAAATACATTTTTAGTGGTTTGTATTCTCCTCCCATAGGATTTTCAGCAAGATGGTCTGCCAAAGCTTGTCTTTTGACTGCCTTCTGAGTTATATAGATGATACCGAACTCACTTAACAATATCTGCCATTTGGCCAACTTCCTGGTAGGCAAAGGCTTCTGAAAGATGTACTTCAGAGGATCCATTCTTGATATGAGGTATGTGGTATAGGCACAAAAGTAATGCCTCAATTTCTGAGTTGTCCATGTCAAAGCGCAACAAGTGCGTTCTAGTAGAGAGTATCGTGCTTCGTAAGGTGTGAAATTCTTACTCAAGTAATATATGGCTTGCTCCTTTCTTCCTGTCTTGTCATGTGTCCCAAAACACAATCGAAAGCCACATCTAGTACGGACATATAGAGTAGCAAAGGTCTCCCAGGTTCTGGCGGGGCTAGGACTGGTGGCGTGTATAGGTATTCCTTAATTTTGTCAAAATCCCTTTGACAATCTTCAATCCAACTGGTTTCAGCATCCTTCCTCAACATTTTGAAGATGGGTTCACATATTACTGTGGATTGTGCTATGAAGCGGCTGATGTAATTGAGGCATCCCAGGAAGCTCATCAAGTCCTTCTTGCTTTTTTGCGGTTGTAACTCTTTGAAAGCTTTAAATTTTGATGGGTCTAACACGATTCCTCAGCGGCTGACAATGAATCCCAATAATTTTCCTGCAGGAACCCCGAATGCACATTTTGCGGGATTCAGTTTTAAATTGTACCTCCGTATCCTGTCAAAGAACTTCTTCAAGTCTGCTATGTGATATGTGGTCCTCTTGGATTTGATGATGACGTCCGGCATATACCTCTATTTCCTTGTGTATCATATCATGGAAGATGGTCGTCATGGTTCTCATGTAGGTGGTCGTAGCGTTCTTTAGACCGAATGGCATCATTTTGTACCAGTACAATCCCCACGGTGTAATGAAGGTTGTTTTCTCTTTGTCTTCTTCATCCATCCAAATCTGTTGATAACCTGCGAAGCAATCTACAAAGGACTGGAGTTCATGCTTGGCATAGTTGTCGATCAAAATGTGTATATTTGGCAGTGGAAAATCGTCCTTGAGACTTGCTCTGTTTAAATCCCGATAGTCACCACACCCCTTACTTTCCCATCTTTCTTCGGAGCTGGTACGATGTTGGCTAACCTGGTTGGGTACTCAACTACCCTGAGGACTTTGGCTTTGACCTACATAGTGACTTCTTCCTGGATTTTTTAGCTCATGTCTGGTTTGAACTTTCTGAGTTCTGCTTCACTGGTGGACACATTGGGTTGGTGGGCAACTTATGAGCCACTATTGATGTGCTCAGTCCAGTCATGTCATCATATGACCAAGCAAAACTATCCTTGTCACACCTCCTTTTTCCTACATTGTGAGGATGTAAAGGAGTTTTTCCACTTAAAGGACAATCGGAACGGGATTTGATTATTAAGATTTCAGTCGCCACTTGGGAGATTAATGGTGTCCCAAGTCACCGGTTGAATCCCGAACCGCCGAAATTATGACTCTGTTAACAGTCCGCGAACCAGAAATTCGAGTAAGGAATTCTGTTAACCCGGGAGAAGGTGTTAGGTATTCCCGGATTCCGTGGTTCTAGCACGGTCGCTCAACTGTTGTATTTGCTCTTATCTGATTTTAAAACTTGTTCTAACCTATGTGCCTTTTATTTTAACCGCTTTTATTTTATGTAAGTCGTGATGTCCCTTCATGGCCGGCCTTTTCAGTATGGAGCCGAAGGCGAGGGTTTCCAGCAGGCCCCCTTCTCTGGCTTTTCCTTTAAGTGACAAGGGGGGTGAGGTAAGGAGTAGTATAAGAGTGGTTCGGTCATCGATAAGCCTCTCCTTATTCATTCTATAGGGCGGGGCTGCGGGCCAACAATCCAGCAAAAGGGCTAATACGAATTGCAACGTTGTGAAAATGTATCTCGAACCACATCACACCAGTGCACCCGTGGCTTTTGACGCATTTCGACTTCGTTGAGATTTAGATTTGGGTCACATAAATGTGCACCCGTATTTGGGAAGGTAATATTATTAAAATACGCGCCTAAAGCAACTACGCGTTTATTATCTTTGGGGAAAATCCGTGAGATTTGCTGAACGGTTCACCCGAATTCTAAGTATTTTTATAGCATTTATTGAGGGCCCCGCAATTTGTTTGTTTCGCGTAGCGAGGCTCATCTCGTTTTATTATTAAAAAGCAAACCTGAAGCAATTTACAATTTTCTATTGTTTTATTTGCCTCTAAAGAGAATAAAAAAATCCTAATTGATTCGTATCTGGACCGAACGACAATTCAGCACCATAATCCAGTTACTTGGGCTCCTATATAAGCCCAAAGAATAGAAATTACACCCCCAAGTCTACACTGAAGGCTGGCCAGTCATAGGCCTGGGCCCAGGCCCAAACGAACACAGAAATCAGATCTGGACCTGGGCCACTCGCTAGTGCACTGAGGTCCAAACCAATAAAATAGGCTGTTGAGCCTTGAACCTATCAACAGACCCTGAACCAAATGGAATTTCAGTTTGAATCTACGGCGGCTGGACTTATTTCGAAATGTTCTGATTTTGTAATGAAAGGGGCAATATACAACCTGTTAACGAACTACTATTTGTTGGAATCCAATTTCATCTGCAGACTATGTTTAGGCTAGCTAACTGCTACAAATACCTATCAGATTCCATGAATTAACAGAGCAATTAAAATCTGCGTCAAAGTCCTAAACTCAAAAACACAGTAATACGAGAAGTGCTAAATCTCTGATTTTAAAATCAACTTACTAGTGTCAAAACTAAAGTACTGTACTACTAAAACATTTATTAGGTCTGAATTTGACATGGTCTACACTCTGATTTCAAAGCCAGTTTCAAGCTTTACTAAACAGTTATCATATGAACTCAAACTCTACTACGTTAGAATGGATAAACTCCAGCTTCAAATTTAACAGTCATGTACAGTCCGAAATAGTCCTATTTGAATACATATGATATTTCATTCTAAACTACATGGAATCCAATATGAGCATACATGAAGAATCATTCATTCATTTCATTTCATGTTCCATAAGCATGGGAGTTTACAGGACGTGTACCTGGAGATTAGGAAGGAATAAGAGGTAAAAGAGGTCAGCAGCAATCAACAAATGAGTAACAACAGCCCAGAAAATGATTCAGTAGTCCAAAACAGCTCGAAATCAAACAGGACAAAGCAGTCAACAACTTGAATGACTCAAACCAGCATGAGATCGAACCCAGAAATTCACACACTCATCAAATAACCCAAATAAACTCGACAATGAACACAGAACACCTCTGAAACTTTCAGCAGACCAAAATTCAACTCAGACCAGCTTGAATGAACCAAACCACTCGGCAAACTAACAGTCAAACTCAGA
>NW_017670623.1:255964-334839 GCF_001879085.1 Nicotiana attenuata
AATTAGGAGGTCCTCACTTTTGGTACACAAATATTTATAAGGCTTTAGATCTTTTAGTTGAGGAATTTTCTACACTTGCAGAGGCAAAAGCCTCAATTAAAATAAATGCGCAAACAATTTATAATGCTTACCAACTTGCGTTAGATCATGCTAGGCCAAATATTCCAACCCCTACTTCGTCTAGTTCACAATCATCTAAAAGAGCTGCGGGCCTACAAGCATTTAAATCTTGGACGGAGTTTAGGGGTTCTCAAGGTGATAATTTTGATGAGACTTCATATCTAAATGAGCTTCAAGTTTATTTGTCGCAGGGACTTGAAAAGGAGAATCCAGACGTCTAACAGTCAAACTTCAGAGGAAACTCAGCAAACAGAGGAGAAGAGAACTAATCAAATTTGGCTAAAATCAATGTAACAGTACATATTTTTTGATTTTTTTTGCAGATTTTTGTTCTTTTTGGTTTTCTTTGACAATTATAAGATCTAAAAGAGGATTTCTAATTCCTATTGATGGTCAAACTTGAATTTCAAACTCGGATCTGTAAGGAGGGATTTTTGAGGGGATTTTTTTGGCTCCAAAACTTGTAGGCAAACTTAGGGTATAATTTCAGGTTGTCATTTTACCCTTTAGTCCCTATTTTAATTCTATTTTTACCCTTTATTTTTTGACTTGTTACACAAGTAACTACACCTATTTTGTTGAAATCTGTACTAAAGCCCATTCTAGAAGGGTCTAAACCCATTACAATTCCTATTCTATCCTTACTTCATCTGAACAATTACCAAATCTGATTAAACTATCCTTTTTCAATTCCCAAACTACCCTTTAACTATATTGTAATTACTATTAGCCTATTTCATATGCCCAAAACACCCCTGAATTACTAACCTTAACTAAAATCTACCAGCTATAACCAAGTTAACCCAAAGTGAACTTAATGACTAATTAAGACTAATCAATGAAACTCAAACTATAACATTTGACAGACAATCAGAATTAAACCAATTAACAATCCACATTTATTCAGTTCAAACAAACTAATACTCAACACTGATTTGAAACCGGAACTTTGACAAAAAACACAAAAATCAAAATCATCAACTGCACCAATAATTGGAATCAATTTGAATTAAACTAATCATTTAATAATTAACTAATGGTTGAATACTAAACTAAATCATATCAGAATTAAACAATCAATGGAAATCAACCTAAATATTAACCTAAACATTTACTACTTGAAGAAACCGATTATTGTTAAACTAAACTACTAATTAGAATCATTCAACAATTAAAACTACATCTAATAAAACATAAATCGAATTAATAAAAACCAGATTAAAAATACAAAAAGAAATAGGACGAAAACTTAATTGATTCCAGACTTCTCACGGCCAAACTATCAACCAAAGATTCTGACATTGAAGTTCCACCCTAAAGACTCGATGCTCAAAATCCTAGATTTAAAATCCGGGTGCTTCTACTCAGATTCGAGGGGATTTGGTTGGGGATTAATGATGAGGGAGGTCAGGGGGTATATGGTATGAATTTGGGGCCCTTTGGACAAAGTAGGGTTTTGGCCGGAAAATTTATATTCCATATTCGAGCAGTCCCGGCCAGATTTGAGGGATGGGATTTGAGGGGTTTGATAGAGGAGGTAAAGGCGGTTATGTGGTGTTAATTTGGGGTGGTTTGGACGGAGTTGCGTCATGGCCGAAAAACTTCGATCGAATATTCGAAGCTTTGGGGTGGGGTTCGAGGAAAAACAAGGCTGATTCGTGAAGAGGAAGGTGAGATGAAGAGGTGGTGTAATTTTCAGGTGATTTGGATGAACGCCGCCGGCGGAGACGATTTTCGGCCGGCGGCGGGCGACGGAGAGCGGCGGAGACGGTGGCGTTACGCCGACGTGCATTAGGGATTCTGAGAGATGATTGAGGGGTAGGGGGCTATCCGACATTAATATACCCAACATCATAGTCAGTTCTGGACCGTTGGATTGATAAGATCCAACGGTCGTGATTAATAGATCACGAAACGACGTCGTTTAAGCATTAAACCATTGGACTGGATCAGGGCAATTTGGGCTTGGGTTTGGTCCGGTTCTAAATAACTTTTGGGCTTAAAATTGAATTGTGGCCCAAAATTTGGTCTTTCATCAAGACCATTCTTTTATTTTATTTTTACTCTTTTCTTTTGTTTGCCTTTTGTATTTATTTATTATTATCTTTGTTCTGATTTTATAAAATGTTAAAACAAAACAAAGACCTAATTAATCTATTTAACTCCTAAAATTATTTAAAATTCTATTTAAAGATAAATGCAATAATTAACAATTAAACGTGTAAAGAACTATTTTTTGCAATTTCTTTAACTTTGTTCTAAAACAAACTAATACTAAAATTGTGACATTAAATCCCTAAATGCAAATGCATATTTGTATTTTCATATGAATAAAATGCAACCAATTAACACAAAAATGTAGCAAAAAATTCACAAAAATTGTAAAATAATAGAGAAATCAATTATTTGAGACTTTTGGAAATAGTTTGCTTAGGGCAAAAATCACGTGCTCACAATCCTCATATTCTTTTAGATAACGAGTGTATTCTTCCTTTTCTGACGGTGATAGGTGAATACTTATGCGAGTCTCTTTGATGGTTTCAGAATCTCCCAAATTGATTGCCTCGGTTTCGACCAAGTTGGACTTAGGTTTGTTCTCAAAATTCTCAACTTCTCTGATAACTTCCTTAGGTAATTCATCCTCTTCTTCTGAGTCAGTATCCTTATGTTGCGTTGTCTCATTACATGTCACGGTCGTTGGTTCATCAAGGTTAGAAATAGTAATACTGTAGAGGGAAAATATAAAATTAAATTTTGAAAACATCCAAAACAGGTACGGCTCGATGACTCGAGCAATTATTTCGAAAAAAATGCATCTTTAAAACAAAATATTGTAAATATTTTAATTGCCTAAAATGGCTATTAAAAACAGGTCAGTCTAACTGCCAAGCTACCTAGGAACTCGACGGGCCTAGGATAGTGAGGCAATCCAATTATTGAGAACATCTCCCTTCTCCATGCCCTGAATGGTAAGGCCTTCTTCCTCCTCCTCCTCAACTATCACGTTGCAATCCATATCCTCGTCTTCTGGAAACAAGTTCCTTAGCCCAACCAAAGCTTCCTCTTCTGCAGATCCCCATATTGTGTCAGCCTGGTGAAAGGTCTGACTCAGATGCGGCACCGGCTGCCCGAGAGGGTAATAGGGACCATGCCATGGAGGTGACCAATCATCATATTCTTTCCATGTATACTTATATTCGAGCCCGAAAGTTGTGCCATGACGTTTCAACTGTATCGGTTTAGTGATGCCCTTGAGTTTCTTCCCAAGCCCTTTGCCAGGTTCATATCCTGACCATGCTAGTATGCTTTCTATTTTGCTACTGCACCACTTATCTCTCTCAATTGCATTGACATGCTCGATGCGGTGATAAGTTTCTCCACTAAGCTTTCTTCTATTCTCGACAACCTGGACAGTTTGACTGGTGTAAATGGGATTACTTCCATCTCCATGAATGATTACCTCCTGATGGATCCATTCGAACCTCACGCCCTGGTGTAGTGTAGAAGCCACAGCTCTAGCGGCATGTATCCAAGGTCATCCCAGTAGAAGATTGTACGTGGCAGATATATCTAATACTTGAAACTCGACATCGAACCAAGTCGGGACCATCTACAAACAAAGGTTAATTTCCCCAATTGTGGCCCTCTATGACCCGTCAAATGCCTTCACGTTCATACTCCCTACTCGTATCTCATAGAAATCTTTGCCCAACCATTTCAAAGTAGTCAGTGGACAAATACTGAGGCTTGACCCTCCATCTATTAAGACTCTGGCAATGAATTTGTCCTCAAATTGTACTGTGATGTGTAGTGCCCTATTGTGACTCAATCCTTCAGGTGGTAGTTCGTCTTCGTGGAAGGTGATCTTGTGACTTTCCAGTACTTGCCCTACAATGTTGGCCATCTCTCCACTAATGATGTTGTTGGATACATAAGTTTCATTCAACACCTTCATCAGAGCATTCATATGCACCTCAAAATTTTGAAGCAGCGACAGGATGAATATCTGGGTGGGAGTCTTGTCCAGATGATCAACAACAGAGTATTCTCTTGCTTGTACTTTCCTCCAGAGATCATATGGAAGATTTTCAATGACGGGTTGTTTGGTAGAAGCTTCCTTGCTTGTTCCTCCTAAATTTTCGGGTGTATAGATCCTTCCAGTTCTGGTCATCCCCTGTGCGGCACCAGATTCTTCCATCTTTTCTTTTCCCTTTCTCCTAGCTTCGGCAACGTAATCCCAAGGTATGCCACTGGACTTGATAGGAGGTTTGGGTGCTACCATCATAGTGAAGGGTGTGGATACTTCTACTTCAAATGGAGATGGTGTAGTCGCATGTGTTGTTACTTCAATTTCAAACGGGACTGATGCGGCTACTTCAACTTTGAATGGTGGATGTATCTGTACCATAATAGGAGTGAGTGTGGCTGCAGGTTTAGGATCATCACCTTCCTGAATAATCCCAATGACCCCTCAGGATCCCATTATTCATCAGTTTTTATAACATTTACTCCTGCACCCCTATGATCTGGGAGGGGATTGTTGCGGACATTTGGCGCGACTTCCTTTGCTTGTATAACTTTGGTATCAATCAGGGTTTGAATCTTGTCTTTCAGAATGTGACATTCATCAATAGTATGCCCTTTTCATACCATAATGGTATGCACATGTTGTATTTGGGTTGATTCATTGGGAGGAGTATTCCATGGAAACAACAAGAATGGGGGTGACATATCTTGCAACTTTCTGTCTTTCATAGCTATTCAATGGGTTCAACAACATGGGTGTATTGTCTGGGCAGCCTGCGATCAAAATTGGGTCTGGGTTTTTGATAGTTTTGACGGGTTGGAGGTGAATGGTAATAGGCTGGCTAGGTGTTGTACGTGTGATAGGTGCTGGCGGGTTGAGAATTTCTGGGATGTGAAGGTTGGTATGTGGGTGGAGGTGTTTGGTATGTGAGTGGAGATTTTGGACCTTTGGCCACCATTACTGCCCCAACTTTTTTCTTCTTTGATATACCCCCTGACTGTAATGCTTTGTTTGTAGCCTGCAATGCCTCAAAATTGGTCACCATCCCACTCTCGATCCCTTCTTCAATCCTTTCTCTGAGTTTGATGATGTTGGAGAACATGTGATTTTCGATGACCATTAACCTTTCATAGTATTGTGGATCCTGGGCCCTGACGAAGAATTTGTTCATCTGCTCTTTCTCTAGTGCCGGCCTGACTTTTGCAGCTTCTGACCTCCATCGAGTAGCATACTCACAGAAAGTCTCCATTGGTTTCTTCTTTAGATTCTATATGTAAAATACATTCGGCACATTCTCTGTGTTAAACCTGAATCGATCCACAAAGTCCGACGCCATGCTTACCCAATTGACCCATTTCTTGGGATTTTGACTTATGTACCAAGACAAGGCGTCTCCTGTGAGACTCCTCATGAACATCTTCATGCGAATCCTTTCATCTTTCCCAACTCCCACGAGCTTATCATAATATGTTCTTAAATGTACATTCAGGTTATCCGTTCCATCAAACATCTCGAACTTCGGAGGTTTGTAACCCTCCGGTAGTTCCACGTCTAGCTGAATGCACAGATCCTCATAATTTAGACCTTCAATTCCTTTGCCTCCTTCAACACCTGGACTCGGCTTGTGAGCTTCTTGAGCTACTCTGCCATGTTCTTAATGAGCAGGTCCTTCTCGGCGTATTCTAGAGTGCATGAGATTGGCGGGGTAGAGTGAGGTAGGGTTTCCACGTATATGGGAATTTTTTGGTGGGTGCCGTAAGTTGGAGGGTAGTGGTGATCATTAGTTGAATTTTGCAGACAGGGAAAGGTTGTGGGGTATTCTGAGGAGTATGGTAAGTGGTTTGTGGGTATTGAGTAGGAGGATGTTGGTGTTGAGGAGGAGTGGGTATTGGTGGAGGATTAGGATTTTGGGGAGGAGTTGCATATGGATGGGGTGCGGGAGGATTTTGTGGACGTTGGTTTGGTATGTTTTGAGGAGGTGCTGGGTTTTGGGCATTTTGCTGGTTAATTTCCGGGACGTTTAGGGTGAGGGAGAGGTTTGCCAAGTTGCGGACCTGCTCAATTTCCCCTTGTAATTCTAGTATATTCTGTTCCAACCGTAGGACCAAATCATTCTGGGCCGAAGTGCTCCAACCATATGAAGTATCAACATTTTCCATGCACGCAGCATTCTCTTTCCGGATACCATTCATATCATCCATCTTAGCCTTTCCTTTGCTTTTTGGATTACTTGGAGGAGGAGGAGGTGGAGGGCTTCTGGATCTGGTGTGATATGCTGACGATGCTAATATGTGCGAACCAACCTTAGGGGATAGGAATAATCAAAATTAAGGAAAAAGGAAAAAGGTAAACAAGTCATTAAGGATTCTGAAAAGCATTTGCAGGATTTAAACACGTATTGCGAGAATGTAAATTCGCGTCGTAATTTGGGGAGCCTTGTTGTGCTCGAGGTGGGCCTAGCAACAAGTAGATTTGGAGAGATTTAATGTTGATAAATGCCTCATTTCATAAATGTAATAAACAAGACGAACCTAAAAATGACGATAAATAAATGAGTTACTAATGGCATCTGTCTTATTACATTCAAATTCCAAAATGACTCAAAACAAATAAACCTAATCTACTTGGTCTCGGAGGGACCTTCCCCATATTTGGCCTTCTTGGCTCCATCAATCAGATTCCCCAGGTCGTGCATGTCCAGCAGCATGTATGCCCTTGCTAGGTGTCCTCCCTCGTCGCCTTCTACATTCTGACAGTCTGTGACCCTTTTCCTCATTTCTCCTTCCAGATCGATTACACACTGCTCCAAATACTCCAGCCTTTCTGTCGATCTTGTATCCATTTCCTTCCACTCGTTAATTGATTCCATGTCGAACTTGTGTTGCTCCAGATGCCTGGCTTCGAATTCAAGGACCCTCTTGTGTAGCCTATCATACTTCACTTGTGCTTCAGCAACTTCATCTATGACCCTGTTTCCTTGACCAACCCTTGGCTCGAATATTCCTGCTATGTTATCTTCTAACCATGATGGGTAGAACTACACATGACCGGTGTGATATCGATCTGGCTCGATGATATCCTTTTCCACGATAATCTTCAAGTGCCGCATGTGTTGGGCCTCATATTTGTATGGAATGGCGTTACCCTGAAAATCGACTCTGTAATGACTCATTTTGGAGACTCGTGGTATGACTTGTTTTCTACCAGCTTGTCTCATGACCCTGATAGGAACATAAAGATGTATTCCCCTTAACACTGCCCAAAAGAAACCAAATCATTCCATTGCTCCAACAAAGAACCAATGCAACACTTTCCACACTCCAAACAGCAATCCATTACTCGTCCCCGAACCATAAAATCCCGCAAATGACCATTTCCACACCCGCACCCCAGGCCATAACAACAATTCCATCTACATGGAAATCAACACCAAATGCAGAACATCCCTGGATCTGATGATGAATTCATCGGTAGGGAACTACTCGAACATCTAGTGAACCTGGTCCTCGGTCCAATTGCTGAAAAACTGTGCCCATTCTGTAGCATTTTTTAGTTGTGCAAATCTATCTGGGATAAAGGTCATTCTTTTAGGATGGTGGAAAGCTATGTGATCATTCCATGGTCTTCGTGGAAACTCTTGGCGGTATTGACCCCTCTAAAGATGTTCTACAAACAAATCTGTAGTAGCAAGTTACAACCCTCAAACTGTTTGAACCCTTTCTTGCAACGATCCAGAGCCCGATATATGTCTTGTACAATCATCGGAACAATAGTATAGGTTTGTCCTCAATTCCCTCCATTAAAGCTTTGGTTACCATGGCCAACCCGGTGTGAATCTTGTCCCCTTGGCTTGGGAACACTATCATACCCAAAAATCAGATGACGAATAGAAAAACCCTATGGTGAGTCCAACCCAAGGAAGTGACGGAGAATTCATCATGAAAGATACGGTAAGATTTGATGTTTCCATATCGTTCATAGAGGAAGTCAAAGGGTATGTAGGACTTCTTCAGGCACTCCAAGTCCTCATTCTTTCTCAGACCCATCATCTTCAGAAACCCCCTAGTATTGTGGTTTTCTGGTACTAGTAAACCGAGACTATCCCATGGTAATCCAATGAATCCTCCGATTTCCTCCAAGAGAGGAGTCATTTCAATATCACCGAAACGGAATACAGCTCTTTCTCCATCCTAGAACATAGTAGCAGCCTCGATTAGCATATTGTTTGGTATGTCCAATATGGAAGGTATATTTCCAAGAACCTTTTTCACGTGATTTTTGTCACTTTGCGCAAGGTTTTCCCACCAATCTAACAACAATTGTGGTATACTTCGTACCATGCCGAACCTACGGACTTTTTGCCTCATTTTCTGCAAAATAAATAGAGTTAGACCCTTGCCCCCTCCAGTTTGACTACTTACACATTAATGATTAGCATGTCGGCATTCATCTCTAAAAAAAAGCACATATCGTGGTTGTGTCCGTTGGAATTATGGAAATCCCGGTGGAATTTGGATAAGGCTTTCTTAGAGGGTTATTATGCGGACAACATACTAACCCAGGCTAGGTTTGACCATGATGCATGTACAGTTATCATCAGAGTAAGGTTTCTATAAAAGTCTAGACTGGTACCCTCAAGCGGACAACTTGAGAGGGAAAGGCATGGAACCGTTGATTGCACCATTGATTGACTAGTTTTACCGCAAATAAGCCTTTCTGAATTTAAAGGGTGATTTTAGGAATATCGCGGACACTCATCAAGCGCCGCTATAGTATTAGTACGCACAAGTGGAGTATGATGTTGAGCCTGGAGTTATGCAAAATAAAATAACATGTTGCCAAGTATTTGCACGATTAATAATGATAAAATGCAGTATTTAATAATTGTAAAGACATTTTAAGAAAGAAAAACAAGGAGACAAGTTAGTTTCCATAGTAAAAAGTGATGAAGCAGGGGGGGAGATCATAAATGAACAAGGATAGGCAAATAAATTCAGATAGAGTGGGAAGGGGAAGGGGTGTGCAAGTATTAACGAAATAATAAAGACATTCTTAAAGACTAATTCACAGAAAAGTTTGTTATGGTAAGAGCCTAAACATATCCCCAGTAGAGCCACCATACTGTCGCGCCCCATTTTTCTCGCGAAATCGGGTTTCGACATTTCTGGGACAACTCCTTTTCTGAGAGGGTAGGAAGTTGGAATTGGAAGAGTCGCCACCTAACAGATTAAGGTGCGTTAGGACACCTAGATCAGATAACTCATATAACCAAAAGACATCACTAGAGATCGGGTAAGGGCTCGAAATTACCTTGAGAGGAAGGTGTTAGGCACCCCTCAAGGTCCACAACGGTGGGTCCCGGCCGAACTTAAATTAAGTGAATTAGTCTAAGAAAAGGAGAGAGGACAATTTGGACAAATACGATATCTAATTTATTTTAAACAGGGTATAAGGGATGGTCCTAAGTTTTTTAGCCTATAGGATCATTCCATGCAATACTTTGTAACTCCCTCAAGTCGGGGTGTTACTCATAGCATTAGTGCATGAGCTATCATTTTCTCACTACCCAATTATTATCATTGACTTGTTACCTAAGCATTCTAGTAGTTTCTAGCTAATTACTTACGCGTGCACTACCCGTCCTTTGGCTATGGCCTTGGAGGTATTAGGGCCTCTATTTGGGATAGTTCTAGACCAACCTACATTGCTTAAAATGTGAAATCTAGGTGACAAACAAAAATAAGTAGGACTTTCAAATAAAGAACAAGTATGGGCTCACATTAACCTCCGCACATAAACAACAAAAGGCACGCAATTGAACCAGCAAACTTTATTAATTTTGGAATCCTATAGGCATGATATCTAAGTGAGAAAAACAGAGTGTGAAGACAATTCTATTTAAGGCGAGCATTGGGACCTATTTGTTTGCCTACTGATTTTATTCAGCATGGATCGGGGCATTTCAGGTAGTAGTATGTCACTGCTTTTAAACCCAGAATCATTAGTAAGTCCTATAGATATATTGCCTATGTGATTTACAATAGCAATGGAATTCAGAATCAACCAGCGGGATCCTATAGGCATTATTTCTACGAGTTTATTAGTTACAGGCCTATAGATATGGTTTCTTAGTGCAGCACTGATTTTAACTTATAAAGACAAGTTTTACTCCTTCTCAAATCCTATAGGCATGTTTTCTAATTGCTGAATTAATTTAAACCTTATAGGCATGATTTCTAAATTTGAAGTTGATTTTTTATCCTATAGGCATGATGTTTATTAACTGGATCTGGACATAAATTAAACAGATTGCATGAAGGATGATTGACTCGAACAAACAAGTTCCTATACGCATGGTCACTAATGTACATTTAGTTGAAAACGTGTAGATCCTATGAACAGGATTTCTAATCTGCAGAATTAAACGTAAAGTCCTATAAGCAGGGTTTCTAGAATGTCAAATGTGCAACAAAGAATCAAAATGATCATAAAAGTCCTATAGGCAGGATCCCTAAAAACAGTATAGTATCCACATAATTCAATCAGCGTAATTAAATCCTATAGGCAGGATACCCAAATTTAACAAAAGATATAAGAATAAACCCCCAGCTTTTACTAACTAATCCCAAATCTGTTGTTACAGAGATTATTACCGCCTGGAATATCAAATGAATTACATAATGGTAACAATTACACTATAGGGAGCCTTCATAGGCCCAGCTAACCCTGGCAACAAGGCCTTCCAACATAATAGCTTTGGAGCATAGCATTGATTCATCCATGGCACATTAAAATCATGCTTCCAATGTATCAAAGTTTCCAAAAAGTCTCAAGGACCCTAGGCAATACTCACACTGAGGTGGTTGAGAACCTAAGGGACTAAGAGTAGTTGTTTGAAAATCAGTGCATAAAGGGTAAGGGGTCAAGTTTTTAAAATAGTTTATTTTATAGAAACAAGAAAATTCAGAATACGGAGTTACAGACAGAACTACACCAAGAAACAAACAAAGTTCATGTTTGGCACATTGTTCACACAAATTGGCATTTGATTAGGCTAAATATTAAAGCAATCATGACTTAAACACAGAGACAGAAACAGACTGGACCTTTAAATTAAACCACAAACATATTTAATTACATGCTTACAGTATCTGGCAAGGTTTAGAAAGAAAAACAGACTGAACATTAAAACTAACTTAGGAAAAGGGGTCACATTATTTGAAAACATAGTTTAACATTACTACTAACTGGGATCATGTAGTCACATAGAAAGCAAAATCATGCTGAGGATTGAAACTGACTAATCGAATAAAGTACAGAGAACATAATAGTAAGAGTTAAGTTATACCAATTGAGAAGAAAGCAAGTAAGAATGCAATAGCAGTTAAATTCCAGAGAGTTTGGCATTGCCTTTCAAGCGGCAAATAATAGCCACTTATTGCAGAAATCAAAATAAGAGAATAGAGATAGCTTAAGTTTTTGTGAGAACAGAGAGTTTGATAGTTGTAGAGTTGTTCTAAAGGGAGTGACGAAGGGGGCTTAAATAGCACCCAATGAAGTAAACAAATAAGGTAATGAACCAGTCCTACCCAAATATGGTATGAATATAACTTAACAATCAATTAAGGTCGGCATGAATCAATTAACAAGACATAATCGAGTAAGGTTAGGCTAGTATAACTTAATTTAAGGAAAACCTTATATGGAACCAATCAGTAGTCAAGTACTAGGTTAAATGAGGTAACAACTAATTCCAAAATCAAGTAGAAGCCGAGTTTAATAATCAAAATGTAAAATCAAGCCAGTAAGGTTAAGTGATGATAGGCTATAATTGCATATTTTAGTCGCTTATTACACTCGAATTTACTGCACTTTAATTGAGTTTGCGCTTTAATCGCTAGTGTTTTGCACTAATTGTGTGTTTTATGCCTTGTAGGTGTGATTCCGAGCTTTATATATGTTATGGAATGAATTTAAGTGATTTGAAGCTTTGAAGTCTGAGTAAAAGCTCAAGGAATTAAGCCGGGATCGTGTTCGGAGGTCAAATTTGATAACTAAGTACGAACGAAGACTTGAGGAGGCATATTGCACACTGTCTAGTAAAATAGACATAACGTTTTGCTCAGAACTCCATTTGGGCTCCAAAATTTATGGTTGGAAAGCTAACTCAAAGGGCTACAACTTTCGTGTTTTACGTTTTTCCAAATTCCAAACACAACAGGGTGAAAAACTGCGGTTTTGCCGCGACCGCGACAGAACCGCGGCAGAAGATGGTCGCGGACAACTGAAGAATCAGAGGGCATGTTTGGCCGCGGTTCCACCGCGACCGCGGCAAAACCGCGGCAGGAAGCGAAAATTTCTGGGACTAAAGTGCAAAACATGGGATTTTAAGTCCTAAACCCTATATTAAACAAAGGAGGCCGGCCAAGAACAAGAAGAGGACATATTTTGGACACAAATTAGACCTAAGCAGGCGGAGAGACACTACTTTAGGGTTAGACAACACCCTTGGAGGCAAGAACACATTGGGAGCAAGGCGGATAATTCTTCTACGAGTTTTTTCCTTCCTCTTCCTATTTTTCATTGTTGGTTATGACTTTTAGTATTGTAGTTTTACATACTATTATGAATAGCTAATTTGTTATCTAGAGTTTTGATAGAACCTTTTGTAGGATAAATTCTTGTTATGTTTTTATATAATTGAGCCATAGCTTTTCTCTATTTGTTCAACTACGTTTATATTCTGGTTGATTGATGAGCTCTCAATTAGCTATGCCTATTTAGTATGCATAACTCGAGAGAGAGTGCATATTTAGGTAATTGTTAAACAACACCACTCCCAAAGTATATGAGGGATCAATAACCGAGGGTTTAAAGGTGGGATTAGGGATAACGAAGCCTTGGATGCGATCTGAAGTGAGCTGTATTAAAAGCCAGCTAGCGTAGCTCGGGAGAGTGCGTCTAGTAAATTGTCGTAATTACTCGGGAGAGATTTACGGTAATAAGAGTTCTCATGATCGGTAGAGAATACTTAGGAGAAATTATAGAAGACATAGCGGGAAGGATTCCGACAATAGGGGAAATCATAACTCTAGACCTCCTTAATCTTTTCTATAACCCTCAATATCGTTAGTTATTAATTTACTATTTTAATTTGTTAGTTAATTAGTTAAATAGAAGAATCTTAATATCTATAAGTTAGGAATTGTTCAAGCTTGTCTTCTTGGTGATAGTGAACAGCTGTAGCTAAACCTTAGTTCTCTGTGGGATTCGACTCCGGACTTGTAAACCGGATTATATTTGCAACGACCGCATTGTCCTTTTTATAGGCATAGTTGGGCGTGATCAAATTTTGGCGCCGTTGCCGAGGAACTAACGGTGTAGTTATAGGTGTACATATTGCTAGGTTTCAAGTTTGAACTTTTATTTTATTATTTGATTTTTTTTTATTTTAGTTTTATTTGTTTATTTGAGAAACATGACATCATGGAATTATGAGAATTTTGTTGTTGGTAATTCTACTTTTGATCCTCCTTATGCATATTGTGAAGGAAACCACCCAGGGCAAAATTATCAAAATATTCCTGAGAGCGAGTTTTATGCACCAACTCAATCTTATGTGTGGAATGTGTGTGATATGTGTGGTGGTCAAGATGGTCACTTTCACGGTTGTGCTTATATTTCTTACCTTCCCCCAACCCCTTACTTTGATGGTTCTTCTTTTTCTGGTGAAGTTAATAGGAACAAAGAACCTAGGGAAGCTGACCTAAAGAAGCTCGAAGATATGTTAAAGTGCATTTTGGAACAACAGAGTAAATTACTACTGCGGATAGAAAGGCAGGAGGAAACTATTCACAACTTGAAAGTTCACATGAGTCAACTGGTTGAAGTTTTTAATGCTCAACAAGCCAATATTGTGAATAGTATCCAAGAAGAGCGTGAATTAGATACAGAAACTGATGAGCTAGAGGAGGAGGCTAGAGTAGAACACCAACAATCAATCGCACTAGATTTTGAGGATGTCGATGTTGTAGAAGAGATACTAGAGTCAACCAAGGATATTGAGGATACATATTTAGTTGACTCTATTGTCATTAGTGTTGAGAATGTAGATAGTCCCAATGTTCATGTAGTTGAGCGCATTGGTCCTCACTCCAAGCATTTTTCCACATTGTGTTTAGATGATGATATGGAAATAGAGTCGTCCGAGCCATTTGAGGAGTCGAGGAATGAGGAACAAAGTGCTTACATTCCGGAATTCTTCTTGCCAGAAAATCGGGATTACACACCTCATCTAAAGGCCAAGAAGTGCAGAATACTACATTATTTTATTGGGCCAGCCAGATTCGTTCCACCACCCCAGGAGCATGATCATAGAGCAGAATCAAAACTTGGGGTCCGATTCATAAGTTCAAAGTGGAGGCAGAAAGTGATTCACGTCATGCCGCGACGTTAAATCAAGCGCTTGTTGGGAGGCAACCCAGCTTTATTGCTTTTTTTTTAATTGTATTATTTTTGTAGTGTCAATTTTTTTATTTTCTAGGAGCATGGAAAGCAAAGGTATTGGAAGGATGCATCAGCAAACCAAATGGTTGGAACTAAGTGTGAGGTACCCACACGAAGGACCAAGCTTGGGAGAAGTCTGAGTACCCCATGAACTGCTAGTGCTTCGGCCTTTGGCCTACCAGGGAGTTTCTTTTACCCTCTTGTATGTATGGGTGTGCATTGGGGACAATGCACAATTTTAAGTGTGGGGTGAGGAGATTGTCTGGGTGATTTTTCATGCTACTTTAGCTGTGTTTTTTTTAAAAGATTGGACTTTTCCTGATGACGGATCTTCTAGACAGTTTTCTTGAGGGAAGTAAGTCTAAAGAAAAAATACCAAAAGATTTTTTGTTTTGTTAGGTAGTGTAGCAATTACCCCTTGGTTTTTCTTTAAACCACGGTTCTTTTCCAAGGGTTTTATTTGAACCGGGTGTACTTAGTTTTTTTTTGGGAGTAGGAGCCATTGTGTTGTGTTTTCAATTGAAGGAATATCTCTTGACTTGGCTATGCCTTGAGAATAGTGAGTACTTTGGCTGTGACGCTTAGGCTCAGTTTTTGACTCTTGTATAAGTACCTTAAATTGCATGATCTTAAATTTGCTTAACTGCTCTGACTAGGGTGTCTTGATGAATCCAATCCTGAGTGAGTTATGTGCCATGTGTGTGTAAGGTTTTGTGATATTCTGTGCAGTGCATTTGATGCCTAGAACTTGCCCCGTGTGTTTGCAAAGCGAAATAGTAGTTTTATTCAGTCTAGGAAGTGATATAGGCATTTCTTTGTTGAGCCAGATATGTATATTTTACCCGCCTAATTATTATGTATCATAGTTAACCCCTTTGAGCCTGTAATCCTGTTTCTTTGGCAACCACATTACAAGCCTTACCCATTTGTTCGAATTAACCATCTATTTGAACCATTGTAACCTCTCATGAGCACGTGAATTATTATGAACTATGTAAAAGTTAAGTGTGGGGTGGTTGGTTTGGCTTTTGAGTGGAACTAATGAAATAAGGAGAAAGGTGCACTGTTTTGAAAAAGTAAGAGCTACTTGAATTGGAAAAAAAAATAGTTGGATTCTTGTGAAAAAAAATTCCTTGATAAGTGGTGGCTCTTGATGTAAGTGTGCTTAAAGAAGAATGGGGTAATATACATTGATGTGAAGGTGGAGTTTTGGTTTGACATAAGTATGGGGTTTGAATGTTAAAGTATATGTATTAAAGTGCTTAGGGAGGTGTAGTCACTCTTATATCTAAATGAATCGTACCCGTCCCGTAGCCTACATTACAACCAAATAAAGTCCTAATTGATCCAAGATTGAATGAGCTCGATTAGTGGAGTAGTACACTACGGGCAAGCTTTGGTGCATCTTTTGTGGCATATGAATGTTATTTCTGAGAGTGAGTGAATTCTTTCTATCTTGAGTTCCTAAGTGTTCTTAAATTTTATTGTGTGGAACTACTCTCTTTTGTTGTGTGAGGGCACTTGATTCATGAAGGAAAGGTAATGTCAGTCACCTCTATATTAGAGTAAGTAGGTGAGTTGTGAATAATGCGTGGTACTTGTGAGTCAAATCTTAAGGTGAAGATGTTACGCTTTTGTGCTTAGTCTATTTTAAATACTCTTGGTGTGATGAGTTAGGAGAATTGTTTAAAAAGGTCATGTCTATAAAAAAGTGTAGTTTGATTGCTCGAGGACGAGCAATGGTATAAGTGTGGGGTGTTGATGATAGGCTATAATTGCATATTTTAGTCGCTTATTACACTCGAATTTACTGCACTTTAATTGAGTTTGCGCTTTAATCGCTAGTGTTTTGCACTAATTGTGTGTTTTATGCCTTGTAGGTGTGATTCCGAGCTATATATATGTTATGGAATAAACTTAAGTGATTTGAATCTTTTAAGTCTGAGTAAAAGCTCAAGGAATTAAGCCGGGATCGTTTTCGGAGGTCAAATTTGATAATTAAGTACGAACGAAGACTTGAGGAGGCATATTGCGCATTGTCTAGTAAAATAGACATAACGTTTTGTTCAGAACTCCATTTGGGCTCCACAATATATGGTTGGAAAGCTAACTCAAAGGGCTACAACTTTTATGTTTTACATTTTTCCAAATTCCAAACGGAACATGGTGAAAAACCACGGTTTTTCCGCGACAGCGGCAGAACCGCGGCAGAAGATGGTCGCGGACAACTGAAGAATCAGAGGGCATGTTTGGCCGCGGTTCCACCGCGACCGCGGCAAAACCGCAGCAGGAAGCGAAAATTTCAGGGACTAAAGTGTAAAACATGGGATTTTAAGTCCTAAACCCTATATTAAACAAAGGAGGCCGTCCAAGAACAAGAAGAGGACATATTTTGGACACAAATTAGACCTAAGGAGGCGGAGAGACACTACTTTAGGGTTAGACAACACCCTTGGAGGCAAGAACACATTGGAAGCAAGGCGGATAATTCTTCTACGAGTTTTTTCCTTCCTCTTCCTATTTTTCATTGTTGGTTATGACTTTTAGTATTGTAGTTTTACATACTATTATGAATAGCTAATTTGTTATCTAGAGTTTTGATAGAACCTTTTGTAGGATAAATTCTTGTTATGTTTTTATATAATTGAGCCATAGCTTTTCTCTATTTGTTCAACTACGTTTATATTCTGGTTGATTGATGAGCTCTCAATTAGCTATGCCTATTTAGTATGCATAACTCGAGAGAGAGTGCATATTTAGGTAATTGTTAAACAACACCACTCCCAAAGTATATGAGGGATCAATAACCGAGGGTTTAAAGGTGGGATTAGGGATAACGAAGCCTTGGATGCGATCTGAAGTGAGCTGTATTAAAAGCCAGCTAGCGTAGCTCGGGAGAGTGCGTCTAGTAAATTGTCGTAATTACTCGGGAGAGATTTACGGTAATAAGAGTGCTCATGATCGGTAGAGAATACTTAGGAGAAATTATAGAAGACATAGCGGGAAGGATTCCGACAATAGGGGAAATCATAACTCTAGACCTCCTTAATCTTTTCTATAACCCTCAATATCGTTAGTTGTTAATTTACTATTTTAATTTGTTAGTTAATTAGTTAAATAGAAGAATCTTAATATCTATAAGTTAGGAATTGATCAAGCTTGTCTTCTTGGTGATAGTGAACAGCTGTAGCTAAACCTTAGTTCTCTGTGGGATTCGACTCCGGACTTGTAAACCGGATTATATTATTAATCAGACATTGGTCCAAATAAGGTAAAAACAGGTAATCACATAAGTAAACATCAATACTGTACAGAAAAGGAAAACTGATTTCAAACCCTAATTTAGGTAAATAAAATTAATTGGAAATAGTCACCAGAGTTAAAGGCAAACAGGCAGAAACAGTAAGAATGATCAAATAATCGGAACCTTAAGAAAATAGGCAGAAATAAAAAGACATATAAGAAGTAAAATCAGTAAAATAAATAAAGAATCCCTAACAGATACCCAGAGACAAATGTTTAAAGGTTTAAACTTTTTTTTTTTTTTTTTTTGCAAAAATCTGTTGAAATCGAAACCCTAGTTTTAGGGTAAATAAAATCGGTCATAAAATAATAATAGAAAAGGATTAGAAAATATAGAGAAAGGAGTATTGAAATTTCAAAGGAAAAATACCAAAACAAACGTAAAATCATTTCAGATTTGGGAAGATCTAAACAGGTTCAACCAAAAATAGCCAGATTTATAAAAATAAGCATAAGTTTAACCAAATCTTGTTTGAACCAGAGATCTGAAACCCTAAGATATGAAAATATTTGTACTCACAAGTATCGGGATGAACATAGACGGAATAATCGAAATGTGAGAGACATTGAACCAAATCTGGTTCAAGTCTCTTGAAATACTCTTGCCTTTTGAGGCAAATAGGTCAAGTAGCATCAAGAACGGGTAGCCAGTAGAGAATCAAAGCCAAATAAGGTAGGGAATCAAAGGATGATCCCATGAATCAAGAGGGAAAGTGTGATAGCGGGCTAGGGTTTGAGAGGGTGAGAGAGGTGAGGAGAGTATCAGAAGACGGCGGGCTGGGGCGAATGAAATAAGGTTTGGGGGATTTAGGAATATTAAAAAGGGTTGGGGGATTTAGGCTCGCTGATCTTCTGAGATCAATGGCCAGGATTAGATTTTAGGTGGGGCGGGTTTAATTGAATGGGTATGGATAGTTGGGGTAGTGTATTGGGTATTGGATTATTGGGCTGGATAGGATTGGGCTGGGGTAGGTCCCAAAAAAATCAATTAAAAAGGGCTATGTTTTAAATACCAATTTAAATTAATAAAATAATTAATAAATGAAAATAAATGCTATTTATATATGAAAAGTGTTTAAAATAATTACTTAAATATTATAAAAATATAAAAAGTCATTTTCTGTATAGATAATAGAATTGTGCATATGATGGGCTATTATTGCAAAAATATGCAATTCTAGCTTGAAAAATGCAATTAAAATATTTAAGCAGTATTTGAGCATAGATGATGAATTTATATGATTAAATCATCATAAAAATATTATAAGGGATAATTATTGGATATGTGTACAATAAAAATGCAGAAATAAATTAATTTAAAGACTTTAAAATTATAGAAAAATTATAGAAATACTTGTGCATGTTTGTAAATGCATGTGCACTATTTTGAAAATATGTATGCATATTTAAAAATATATGAGGAAAAAATTGGGTATCAACAGGGCACATAATCCCGAGTCCGCTTTTCTATGATGATCGACACCTTGGTATGTTTGAATATAGGCCCTTGCGGGACGTCGACCCCGCCGATGATCATGTGAATAACATGCTGAGGCTCTTCCTGCTTGTTCTTTATGTTGGCGTCTCTTTCTCTGAAGTGATTCTTAGCTCGATCACTAAGGAACTCTCGAAGGCTGCCCTCGTTGAATAATCGAGCTACCTCCTCCCTCAGTTGTCTGCAGTCTTCGGTCCTATGGCCATGTGTGCCATGTTTTTACACATCAAGTTTGGGTTTCTTTGAGAAGGATTAGTCTGTATAGGTCTGGGCCACCTGGTGTCGTTAATCCTTCTGATGGCCATACATTCCCTGATGCAACGATACTGAAATTATACTTCGATAACCGAGGTGCTTCGGTAAGATTGGCGTGCTTATCAAAACCACTCTTGCTCATAAATTCCCTTGAATTTTCCCTCGATCGTTCCTATGATCATTTCGGTGAGGGTTGCGCCTCGAGCCATTATTCCTTCAATCCGCGGTATATGGTTGATATCGCTCCCTGCTTGACCTTAGTTCCCTGTCGACGTCCCTTTGTGTTTTAACCACTAGCCTGTTTGGATGTACTGAATCGGAAGGGGCTCCTAATTGGTCATCCTCGACCCCGATCTTCAATTGATATCGGTTGTGCACATCTGCCAAGGTTACAACTGGATACTCGAGAAAGTTTTGTTTCAACTGTCATAAGGCTATCGAACTACGCTCATTCAACCCTTGGGTGAAAGCCTATATGACCCAATCATCTGTGACCGGTGGCAACTCCATGCGTTCCATTTGAAATCGGGTACGAACTCCCTTAGTATTTCATCACCCCTTTGTCTTATCTTAAAAACGTTTGATTTCCTTGTTGCGACCTTTATGGCCCCCGCGTGCGTCTTCACTAAGGCATCTGCTAACATAGCAAATGAGTCGATGGAATTCGGTGGCAAGTTGTCATATCAAATCATTGCTCCCTTTGAAAAAGTTTCCCCAAATATTCTCAACAAAACCGACTCAATCTCATCATCATTTAAGTCGTTTCCATGAATCCCGCATGTGTACGAAGTGATGTGTTCATTAGGATCGCTCATCCCATTGTATTTAGGTATATCTGGCATACGAAACTTCTTAGGAATGGGTTACGAAGCCGCACTCTGAGAAAATGGCTTTTGCACAAAAAATTTTGCATCCAAACCTTTTAAGATCAGGGGTGCCCCCGGTATTTGATCAACACGGGAGTTGTATGTTTCCACTTTCTTGTCATTATCTTTGATTTTTTTCTCCCGACTCGATTCTTTTGGTGAGCTCCTCGAGCATCTTCATAATTGTAGGATCAGTTTCTGATCCATTACTGTTAGACCTTTCTGGCATCGGCTCAGTATGGCGAGTGATTTCTGGTTCGACCACACTCGAAGTTTTATGCTGACTTTTGATGCTGAGCGATATCAACCTACTGAGCCTGTAGCATCTCGAATATCAACTAGAGGCTAACTCCTCCGTCTCTTACACCCTGTTCCTTGGCCACCATATCGGCCTTCCCTACGTAAACTCCCTTTGGGGTCTGCGCCTAAATCCGCATTAAAATCAATGCGCGAACTAATATCGATCGGATTAACCGGTGGCCCCCGGCTCCTGGAGCAATTACATTATTATTTTTTATATGGCTAAAATCGAAGAGTCCAATTTTATGATCATTATGACATTCCATAGCCTATCTCCAGAAACCTCGAGGGACAGTTTGAGGCCCGACCCCGAGGGTTCCTATTCTCGATCTCTGGGCAGCGCAAATCGGTGGCTATCATGGACAAGCGGGAAATTGCTAAGGCACATGGTCAAGGCTGACAACGCCTGCAGGAATAGTACAGGGGTTTGTACCAGACCATTAAATGGATGTACCAAGTGCATATCTTTCTAATAAATGGTTGTACTAGCCGCATATCTATGTAATAAATGCACATGTACTATGTTGGGATTTCCCTTCTATATAAAGGGGACCTTATTATTTCTTGCACACATGATATTCAATATAAGAACAAGAACATTCTCTTCTCCTTAACTTAAAAACATTCTACTGTCGTTCCCTTGATTTTTTTGCTTACATTTATTGTCTTATTGATTTTCTTCATTTATTACTTATCATTGATCATAAAGAGCCATTATCAAAGCCCTTAGAGCTATAAGCCCTTCATTGGCCATCCCTAGTATGTCGCTTTAGCTCGATCTCGAGGCCCAGCATAGGCTAGCTCGAGACCACGATTCACGTCCATCCGGTTTGCATAACATACTATCCTCAAGATCTTATCTCATTTTCCTGATTCACACTTAGCATCTATCGCTTTGCAGCTAGCATAAAAATAAATCACGTATTTTTAGAACCACACAATCAAATGTAATTGTAATTACCATTTTCAAGGTAAATAGTTTGGCGCCCAACGTGGGGCTAAAAATAATAGTGATTGTTTTCGTGCTGGTTTATTGAAAACACAAGTTATTCTTCACTCTTTTCTTGTCCAAGAATCTTTGATTTCAGGTCAAAATGTCTAACTCAGTAAATGCACATGAAAATGAAGGTCCTGAAGACCATGGAGAGAATGGTGTATCTGTTCCAAGCGCCGGTGTCCCACTGCAAAACCTTGAGAACGCACCAGAACCAATCCCCGTGGATGTGGGCTCACGCAACGCCCAACACGTCGATATAAGCTCCCACACTAACAGGAGTATACGCCAAGAAACCAACAGGAGGCCCGGAAAACTCCAGCCTAGGAGGAAAGAGGGACAGACAGGAGGAATGGAACGGGAAACCCTCAACACATCATTCATATGATCATTGGTGGGACTGACATTCCTCAAGTACCTGTGATCAAGCAGTCAAAAATTTCCGCTGCAACAGAAGGGCAAATTCAAGGTCGCATGCCCGAGGGTATCCTTGCGTTCAGTGAAGAGGATTTCGAGACCCTGTCCCATCCACATGACGATGTGCTAGTAATTTCGTTTCTCTTGAATACCATTCAAGTTAAATGTGTACTTGTGGATCCAGGTTGCTCGGACAACGTAATCAGGTCGAAGGTGATAAAACAGCTCGGACTTCTCGATCAAACCATATCTTCCTCTCGGGTCCTCAACGGCTTCAACATGGCCAGCGAATCAATGAAGGGGGAGATCACCCTCCCGATCAACATGTCCAGTACAGTTCAAAATACCAAATTTCATGTCATCGAGGGTGACATGAGGTACAATGCATTGCTTGGAAGGCCATGGATACACAACATGAGGGCACTACCATCGATTCTTTATCAGATGATGAAGTTTCCAACAAAAGACGGTATAAAAATGGTATACGAAGAACAACGTGCAGCAAAGGAGATGTTCGCTGTTCACGGGGAGACACCAACTTCCATACCCTCCACCTTGGGGGAGCTGGAGGGCAAACAGACCCCCGAGAACGAAGAAGAAGACTTCCTAGCTCCTCGAACCTTCGTTGCCCCGAAGAATGGGATGCAATAAAATCAATAGTTGAAGAGCTGGAGCAAGTTGTCTTGATCGAGCATCTCCCAGATCAGAAGGTATACCTGGGAACAAGATTAACCTCTGAGCTCAGGAAAAAACTCATTCAATTTCTTATTAATAACATCGATTGCTTTTCTTGGTCCCATTTAGATATGACAGGGATCCGGCCGGAAATAACCACCCATCGACTAAGTGGCGACCCCAGGTTCAAATTGGTGAAGCAAAAAAGAAGACCTCAGTCCGAGGTAAAACACGCGTTCATCAAAGACAAGGTAACAAAACTCCTCAAAATAGGGTCTATTGAGGAGGTAAAATATCCCGAATGGTTGGCCAACGTGGTGGTAGTTCCCAAAAAGGGGAATAAGTTAAGAATGTGCATAGATTATAATGACTTAAATAGAGCGTGCCCCAAAGATTCATTCCTGTTTCCCAACATCAACCATTTGATCGATGCCACGGCCGGCCATGAGATCCTCACCTTTCTCAACACCTACTCGGGGTATAATCAAATTCAGATGAACCCCAAGGATAGGAAAAAAACTTTGTTCATCATGAACTACGGTACGTACTGCTACAATGTGATGCCCTTCGGGCTAAAAAATGCGAGAGCCACGTACCAACGCCTAGTTAATAAGAGGTTCGAACATCAAATAGGCGAATCCGTGGAAGTTTACTATGATGATATGCTAATTAAGTCTCTTCACACAGAGGACTATTTGACCCATTTTCAGGAGACATTTGATATCCTCAGAAGCTACAACATGAAGCTCAACCCCGAGAAATGTGCCTTTGGAGTGGGTTCGGGCAAATTCATAGGCTTCATGGTGTCAAACAGGGGGATTGAGATCAACCTCGACAAAATCAAAGCCATCGAATAAATCACAGTAGTAAATAATGTGAAGGCCGTGCAACGGCTGACCGAGCAGATATAAGTCATGGGCCGATTCATATCGAGGTCATCAGACAAGAGTCATCATTTCTTCTCCTCACTCAAAAAGAAAAACAACTTCGAATGGACTCCGGAATGCCAACGTGCCCTAGAGGAGTTGAAACGATATCTGACAAGCCCACCTTTACCCCACAGCCCAAAGAAAGATAAAACGTTGTATTTGCACCTGGTCGTATCCGAGGTAGCGGTAAGTGGTGTGCTGATTCGAGAAGAACAAGGTAGGCAATTCCCAGTTTATTATGTAAGTCGGACCCTGGGAGATGCCGAAACAAGGTATCTGCACCTAGAAAAATTAGCTCTTGCATTGATTAGCACGTCTCGAAAATTAAAACCTTATTTTCAATACCATCGTATTTGTGTTTTGACGACATATCCTCTTCGAAGCATATTGCATAAGCCCGAATTACCGGGCCGACTGGCCAAAAGGTCCATTGAACTCGAGGGGTACGATATCGAGTATCAACCCCAAACGGCTATCAAGTACCAAATTTTGGCGGATTTTGTGGCCGATTTTATGCCCGCCCTCGTGCCCGAAGTAGAGAAAGAACTTCTACTAAAAACGGACAAATCTTCGGGGGTATGGACCTTGTTCCCCGATGGCACCTAGAACGTGAAAGGGTCCGGGCTCGGCATAGTTCTGAAGCCACCTATGGGCGGCATGATTAGGCAATCTATAAAAATTGCAAATTTGACTAACAACGAAGCTGAGTATGAGGCTATGATTACAGGTCTGGAATTGGCCAAAGGCCTAGGAGCAGAAGTCATCAAAGCAAAATGTGATTCCCTTCTGGTGGTAAATCAGGTAAATGGGAACTTTGAGGTTCGAGAAGACAAGATGCAAAGATACTTAGACAAAATTTAAGTCACATTGCACTGCTTCAAAGAATGGACTCTGGTCCACATACCTCGAGAGCAGAATAGTGAGGCCAATGCCCTCGCAAACGGGATCATCCGTCGAGGAAGATGACATACTCCCCAGGCTGTCGTTCAGCTATCCAAATCAGTGATCGAAGAAGGCCATGCCGAGATCAACTCCACTAGCCTGACATGGGATAGGAGGAATAAATATATCGATTATTTGCTACCCGCGGACCCAAAAGAATCGAGGGCCCTACAAACCAAAGCAACCTGATTCTCACTTAACAAAAATGGAACTCTATGCAGAAGAACCTTTGATGGGCCCCTAGCAGTATGCCTGAGACCGGGGGACACAGATTACGTGCTCCGAGAAATCCATGAGGGAACCTGCGGAAATCACTCCGCTGCCGATTCCTTAGTCGAAAGGTTATCAGGGCAGGCTACTATTGGGACAACATGGAGAAACATACCAAAGAATTCGTCCGAAAATGCGACAAATGCTAGAGATTTGCACCAATGATTCACCAACCCGGTGAACAGCTACATTCAGTCTTGTCACATGGCCGTTCATGAAGTGAGGGATGGACATCGTCGGACCACCAACGGCACTAGGTAAAGCTAGATTTATTTTGTTTATGACTGACTACTTCTCAAAATGGATTGAGGTGCAGGCCTTCGAGAAGATAAGGGAAAAAGAAGTCATTAACTTCATCTGGGATCATATCTCGTGCCGAGATAACATGTGACAACGGGAAGCAGTTCATCGGAAGCAGTGTAACAAAGTTCCTCGAGGACCATAAAATCAAAGGGATCATGTCAACACCTTACCACCCGTGTGGAAACGGTCAGGCCGAGTCCACAAACAAGACCATCATTCAAAATATAAAAAAGAAGTTAGAAAATGCGAAAGGAAAATGGAGAGAAATGTTGCCCGAGGTACTATGGGCATATCGAACAACTCTAAAATCGAGCAAGGGAGAAACGTCTTTCTCTCCGGTGTATGGCGCCAAGGCTTTAATACCGATCGAGGTCGGAGAGCCAAGCGACAGATTTCGACATGCCATCGAGAGCTCAAACAACGAGGCCATGAGTGTAGCCCTCGAACTGTTGGATGAAAAGCGAGAAGCTTCACTGGTCCGAATGGCCGCCCAAAAATAAAGAATCGAAAGGTACTATAACAGGAGAACAAATCTCCGACATTTCGAAGACGGGGACCTAGTCATAAGGAAAGTCACCCTAAACACTGGAAACCCTAATGAAGGAAAGTTAGGCCCTAGCTAGGAAGGACCGTACCGCATCCTCAGAGTAATTAGCAAAGGGTCCTACAAGCTCGGTACCATGGAAGGCGAACAACTTCCAAGAAATTGGAACATATCAATGCTCAAACGCTATTACTGCTAAGGTGTCTGATGGAAGACGCCAAAACATTCCCCGACTCAAAAACCTTGGGTTTTAAAGCATGTATTGCACTCTTTTCTTTCGATCGAATTTTATCCCAAAAAGGGTTTTACCGGCAAGGTTTTCAACGAGGCTACATCTATATGCTACCTAAGGAGGACTCAACGAGTATTCAAGGTTTCTCTCCAATCACCCTCGAATATTGGGGGCATCCCCCCGGTATATTGCCTCATCAGAAAGATCAAAATAAGCCAAAGAGGGTTTCGATAGGAAGATAATGTATCGGGCCAAACGGTCGAGTGAACTGTGTCCGCATAGAATAATCGAACCCTCGACGGCGAAAACTATGTATACTTGTGCCAAGTAATCAAGGAATATTTTTCTATCAAAACATTTTGCGCTTCAAAGAAGTTTGCTGTTTTACAAGAAACAACGTCAGGGCTAGAAATTTCCCGAACACTCGGAAACTTCGAGCTCATAATCCCTCAATGAGGCAACATCAAGTTTACAAGGAACGGCTCCAGAGCCAAAAACTTCCGATGTCTCGGAGGCTATTGCCGGCTGTCACCCCATCGAGCTATCAAAAACTCGAGGCCATAAGACCCCAAGCGGGCAACCTCAAGCCCGAAAGCCCTCCATGCGGCAATGATAAAAAATGTAAGTCCTCTATGAGGCATTATCGACAGTGTAAGACCTCCATAAGGCAACCTCGAGCTCATAAGACCTCTATAAGGCAATACCAAATCTGTAAGACCTCAAGTAAGGCATGTTCAAATTTATAAGACCTTACAAAAGGCATAATCCCGATCTTAAAGGTCAAGGCTATATATTCTAACTTGTAAGACCCCTAAAAAGGCATACCCTCGGTATAGACGCCGAGGCTACCTCACTCTGGGACTAAAAGGCTACGGCTAAACACGATGACTACGGTCACAAGGCTCCGGCCAAACTAACGCGACTCGGGGATGCCCGAGCATCGCCACAAAATCACAGGCCTTCAATTACTTTGAAAAAAACAAGTTAATCAGGCTACCTCCGGCATAAACAAAAGAGCTTCGATCATGTCAGCTCCAAAAAATGAAAAAGCTTCGAAAAAATTTAGCCATCGAGCAAAACCTCCCGAAGTGCTCATTTATTGTTACGGCTCACAATTGAGGTTCTTATCAAACCGTTGAAGAGTCAGGCGAACACTAAAACTTCAAAAAAGTCTTTAACGAGGGAAAAATAAGGCCTAAGTTAGAGGTCGTACCAACCCAACGCATAAGAGCCTAAGAGCCATCCTATGTTAGAGGTCGTACCGACTCAACGCATAAGAGCCTAAGCGCCAGCCTATATTAGGAGTCATACCGACCCAACGCGTACGATCCTAAGCGCCAGCCTATATTATAGGTCGTACTGATCCAACGCGTAAGAGCCTAAGGGCCGGCTCAAATAGCCTCAAGGCCGACTTTTAGACCTAAAGGTCAATGAACTCAAATCGAAACTTGACTCGGGGACTAAAACCCAAACGGTCAACTTTCGACCATTATAAATCGTTCAGCAGTAGCAAAAACCTAAGGGTTTTGAGGTCCAAAATTTTTAACCAATTGTCAACGAGCGTCACAGTTTATCCCTAAAAGAACAAATGGAAAACAAGAAATGATGAAAAATGAAACGATTTTTACATATATATTGAAATTCCACAAAAGGTGCATTTACAAGGCCTATGCCTAAAGCCCTTACAATGGCGAATAGCAAATAAAACCCAAATCTACCACCGGGGCTATGCCTTCGATGGCTCCCTCGGAGGTTGTGCCCTCAACAGCACCGGCCACGGCCCTGGGGTCTTCAACGGCCTCTTCCCCTTTGGGGAGTTCGCCTTTATCTTCATCACCTCCCGAGCCACTGCTCGACTCACCTTCAGAAGTAAGCAGGGCCACAACCTCCTCTTCTAGGTTCTTCACCATCTCGATCTCGGCAGATAAATTGATGCCCCCTGCATGAATGCCCTCGAGAGCCTGCCTCCAAGATTCTAACTAGACATGCTCTACGGTTCGGGTCAATTGTAGTCCGGCCTCCTCGGACACCTTCCTGGCCTGAGCATTTGCAGCAACAATATCCTCTTTGTACGGGGATATGTGCGCCTCAGCTTCAGCCCTGACCTTAGATAGCGCAACAACCAACTCACTGTGAAAATCTTTATACTTACTACTCTCCGCCCTCGCATCATGAAGTTGATGCTCGATTGAGACCACCTTCCCCTGGAGGGTATCTCTCTTAGAGGCTATCTCACTCACGTGCCGTTTGAGTTCGAGATTTCAGAGTCTCTGGCTCGGAGCCCTTCCTCATCAGGACGTCTTTCTTCTTAAGCTGTAAATATCAGCCCAAAGGTGTTAAAATAAGAAAGTCGGCTAAGCATGTAGACAAAAAACAAACGGAAACTATATAACCTGGTCGGTGAGGTGAGTCTTCTCTCGAGATGCCGCATCCATACAATCCCGAAGGCCACGGATTTCCTCCTCCTTCTTAGTAAAAAGAGCTCTAAGTTCGTCAGCTTCTGAGGTTAGTTTCCTGCGCTCACCCTCGCACCGAGTCAACTCGGCTTGAAACCTGACAAACGTCTGATTATAAAGCCCTTTGGCCTGGAACCATGAAAGAAACAAAGTCAGAAAGATGAAGATCAGGGCACCGAGCAGAATTGACGACAAATTACCTGCTCACAACAGAGCCTGTCGATCTCACTGAAAATAAGCGAGGCATCAAGCGAGGGGTTTTCCTCAAGAGCAACAAAAAGCCTTTCAAACGCATCTTTTTCTCCGATGGGTGCCCCCACATCGGAAGACTCTTTATTTTGGGCATCCTGCATCTCCCTCGGAGGAAAAGTCGGTCCCGGAGGGGAATCGCTCACTTCAATAAACCCTACTGGATCAATCGGGACCGTCTCTTGTTTCTGGAGAGCTTCATAACTAGGCTCCTCCAGACCGCCTACCGGGTGCACCTCGGCTCGAGGAATATTTTGGCCGTCAACCGGACTGGGGATATTACCTGATACACCCTCGAAGGCCTCTCCAGCCCAATATAAGACAATAACAGCATCGGGTTCCAATTTACAGGCCACCGACTTAGCAACATATATGACGGTCAGGTTTTCTCCTCCCTCAGGTGATACCGAGGAATCATCTTTCTCCTCGCCTTCAGCTCGGGGACTCCCCGATACTTCTATAATTAAGGTTGCTAAATCTGCCTTAGGTTCTTCCACTTTGGCCTTCTTGGATTTCAAGGACTCAGTCGACGATATCCTTCGCTTTTTCTTCTCTTTGTCAGGTTTCGGGGTACCCGCTTCCCCAAGCGGTGCATCTTTCATCAAGGAGGCCTCACCCAGACCTGCGAAATGCAAATGTAAACACAGGGAATGAGGGCGCGACCGATGATAGTTCTTTTGAGATATTAAATTACAGTAGAAGTGAAGGCTCATCGTGGTCCTTGGCCTCTTATCAAGCCCTAGACAGGTCACACCACACACGCTCAACATATGGGCAAGTCGAATCTAGCCGGCTAACCCATCCCGAGAGATCCTTAACTGCGCTAGGGTACACCGCGGCCGCTGCATAAGCGAAGGAAGTTAGTTCGTGGGTAGATTGATCCAAAAAGGAAAGAGAATACTTATTTAGCGTACCCAATTACGTTTCGCGTTCCACCTTTTGGGGAACGGCATCCTCTCCGCTAGAATCAGGTCCGAGGTCCTACCTCGGACGAAATAGCTCGTCCACCCTCTGTTCCTAACCTCGTCAGTGCAAGCAAAAAAGGCTTTCGAGGCCCGACATTGGAGCTTAATCGGGCCCCCATGGAAGAGTCGGGGACCATAAATTCTGATCAGGTGGTCGAGGGTGGAGGGCATCCCCTTAATCATGTTCGTATAGTACCTGATCATGTAAACAATACGCCAAAATGACGGATGAATTTGGACGAGAGTCACTCGGTATCGTTCGTTGAAGTCGAGGATCACGGGGTCTATTGAAGGCGAGGATGGCTCTACCTGGCCATGAGAAAATGGATAGGTATACACACTAAGGAAGCCGGCCTTGTACGTCGTTTTGTCTTCCCCCGTGAAGGAATCTCCACTAGCACCGTGTGCCCCAGTGGCAGTCAGTCTTTGCTTTCTCGATGTCTCCTACTAAACTAATATATCGGGACATGAGTTCACATCATCCCGGCTTTGAAGAAGGCTTGTCGACCATGAAATCGGAGGTCGTTTCGCAGGGTCCTGAAGATGCATTCCTCAAGACGAGGGGGTACTGTTGCCTTGCCCTTAGACGAACGTGAAGAAGAGGAAGGCACATCTTCCTGAGGGACAGAGGTGGAAGTCTTCGCCATTCTATTTAAAAGATTTGAGAAGAGAGAAGAGACTGTAATCAGAGAAAGGACACAAGAGAGAAGTAAGAAGAACCCTTTTGAAGGCTTGGAGATATATTGGAAAATAAGGGGCGAAGGGAGAAGTATTTATAAAGGCCAATCGTGCACGTTGGAGCAGGCCAAAAGATAGCCAGTCGCTGCAATCAATGCAAAGGCTTTTCAAGGGCTGTATGGACGTGATCTTTAGACACCTTTTCGGTCACATCAGTCGCTTTATATAGCGTAGCTGACGTCATGATGGAAGTACCGAAGAGGCAATAATTCAAGACCGTTTCTTATCATTTTCACTCTAAGAAACACGGGGACTATATGTATATGGCTAAAATCGGAAAGTCTGATTTTATGATCATTATGACATTCCATAGCCTGTCTCCAGACACCTCGAGGCATAGTTCGAGGCCCTACACCGAGGGTTCCCTATGCTCGATCTCGGAGTAGCGCAAATCGGTGGCTATCATGGACAAGCGGGAAATTTTCAAGGCACGTGGTCAAAGCTGACAACGCCTGCAGGAATAGTACAGGTTTGTACCAAACCATTAAATGGTTGTAACAGCCGCATATCTTTATAATAAATGGTTGTACCAACCGCATATCTATGTAATAAATGCACCTGTACTATGTTGGGATTCTCCCTTCTATACAAAGGGGACCCTAATTATTTCTGGCACACATGATACTCAATATCAGAACAAGAACATTCTCTGCTCCTTAACTTAAACACATTCTACTATAGCTCCCTTGATTTTATTGCTTACGTTTATTGTGTCTTATTTATTGTTCTTCATTTATTACTCATTATTGATCATAAAGAGCCATTATCAAAGCCCTTAGAGATGTTAGCCCTTCATTGGCCATCCCCAGGCTATCACTTTAGCTCGATCTCGAGGCCCAACATAGGCTAGCTCGAAACCCCGATTCACGGCCATCGGGTTTGCATAGCATACTAGCCTCAAGTTCTTATCTCATTTTCCTGATTCACACTTAGCATCTAGAGCTTAACAAGTAGCATAAAAATAAATTCCGTATTTTTAGAACCACACAATCAAATTTAATTGTAATTATCATTTTCAAGGTAAAAAATTTTCCCCATGAAATCCAAGACCATTATCACTATGTCCGGGTGCGTTTTGGGAATTTGACATGTTTTAATCCGAGAAAAAAATTTCTTGACAAGAACAAGTGTAAAAATAACGTGTATCAGAATCAGTACCGAAACATTCACTATTATCCTTAGTCCCACGGTGGGCGCCAAACTGTTTACCCTAAAATTTGAGTACCAATTAAACTTGTATTGTGATTTTAAAGATATGTGATTTAATCCAATACTAATTGATAAAAAAATATCAAATATATAAGTTAAAGAGTAAAGTAAGTCAAACCAGCATGCAAGCAAGTCTGACCTCGAGCTATGGCAGCCTCGAGGTGGGTCAGTGAGAATAAGAAATTATAAGGCAATTCAGATGAACAGTGAGCAAGAAAGTGATGTATGTATATTCTCTTGTCAATGATTCATGTTGTTACAAATGAATGTTGATCCCCTTTATATTATATGGGAGTCCTAAATAAGGTACATTTTCATTTTTAG
Organism: Nicotiana attenuata; assembly: GCF_001879085.1. Classification (NCBI taxonomy): domain Eukaryota; kingdom Viridiplantae; phylum Streptophyta; class Magnoliopsida; order Solanales; family Solanaceae; genus Nicotiana; species Nicotiana attenuata. Next base: position 288,084 of record NW_017670623.1, read on the forward strand.
TAGGGACTCTTATTGGACAACTGTCTAACCGCCTAGTACAACTGCGTTCCGGCATTTACGCCGTGATCTTAGGGCCGCTGCGGGAATCTCGCTCTTTCTGTTATAAAACCATAACGGTATTATCTCGTGGTTGGTCATACTCGGCGTCGGTGTTCATCGAGCACTTCGACCTTCAAGTCTTGTAATCTGCAATTGGGCTCGAGCCCGGTCCATTTTGAACTTAGACTCGAAACAACTCTTCGAGCCTACGAAATCGGGCATACCTGATTTCGACCTTATACACATGTGTTGATGGAAGGTAATAGATACCTATTGAAATTAGTCGAGCTGCATACCACGATTATTAAAAAAAAAATTATACATCACATGCAAGATTATATAAAACAAAATTAAATAGCGAATTTAACTTCTGGTTCGACGTCCCAAATTATGAGTCTCTCTCAAGATTATTTTTGACGATGATTGAATCTTCATCCACTTCTTTGAATGTCGGCAATTGCTTACAGACTCTGTTACAATATATTTTTTGCATCGAACAGATATTTTTTTTCCTTCATCCTGAGATATACTTTTAAATAAATACAGATTAATACTATAGTCTATATAGATTGTGCAGTTGATAACAGCTAGGAAAAAGTCAAGTAGTGAGTCTCATTATATAAAATTTTGTAAACAATTTAAATATCTTTTGGTCAACATGTAATATCACCATTTTTTTTCTGCTTGCTGAGCATATGCAAAACATAAAACAATTACCATTGAATCTACTTTCCTGTACTATGAAGATGCATTATTAAATGCTCATTAATGCACTAATGAAGATCCATACTGCTTCTGATTTGAAAGCTTTTTTGCTTTCTTTTTTGTCCCTGGACCCTCATGCATAATGTTTTATTAGAAAAAAAGAAAAAACATAACGTACTTCCTCCGGTCCATAATAAGTGACCATTTTATTTTGGCACATTCATTAAGAAATATGAACTCCTAGAGAAAAAAAGATATATTCACTAAATTAACTTTACTTAATTGTTAGCTTAACACATTGGAATATGTAAATAAGGCCAAATTTTGAAAAAATAAAATTAATTCCTTCTTGATTATGAAAATGGTCACTTATTTTGGACCAAAATGAGAAGGTAAAATAGTCACTTATTATAGATCGGAGGGATTAACAGAGGTGGCCCTACAAATTTTGTGGCCTAAACCCAAACTTTATGAGGGGCCTTAAAATTATTATTTTTTAAATTGTTATTTATTTGAAGTCTATTTTTTTAGCTTTTCTTAGATACAAAGTTGTTAATAATTCTTTTATAGTCAATAACTCCTAATAAATATTTTTCAATTGACAATATAGCTAATCCATTTAACCTTTCTTGTAACATTGTTGATCTTAGGTAAGATTTTATCACTTTTAATTTAGAAAACTTCTTTCCACTGAAGCAACGGTAACATGAGTTATTAACATTATTCCATAAGCAATTTAGGAATTTAGAAAGGAATTAAATCTTTTTATTTTATTAAGTGTATCAATTAAATTACTATCTTCTAATTGTACTATTTTTCTTAATACTTTATCAGAAAATATGATTATTATGCTTTAAGGAACATTCAAGATTAAGGCAATATTTTTTCAAATTTTCAACATCTAGTAATCTTAGTTTTTACCGCCAAATAAAAAATCAAAAATATTTTTATATGCTGCGAATTGTTCAAATCTATTTTGAAGTGAAAAAATAGCCTTGTCTATTATGTATAAAAGTAATCAACTCTAAAGTACTCTTCGAAAGATTTTGAGATTTCATTATCAACATTCGCATCCAATAGTTACTTCCTATATATCACACGTTTCTTACGAAATTTGGACTCGATATTCATTTCAAGTGCAATTTCCTTGGTAGAAATCATAGCAGTTGCAAATCCTTCTTATCCATATTTGTTAAAGAGAGAAATTAAACTTTTTCACTTTACAGATTTTTTTTAAAAGTTATACATAATTTATTAGGTATAATAAAAAATGGGGCCCCAAAAATATGGGGCCTAATGCAGCTAGGAAAAAGTCAAGTAGTGAGTCTCATTATATAAAATTTTGTAAACCATTTAAATATCTTTGGTCAACATGTAATAACACCATTTTTTTTCCTGCTTGCTGAGCATATGCAAAACATAAAACAATTACCATTTAATCTACTTTCCTGTACTATGAAGATGCATCATTAGATGCTCATTAATGCACTAATGATGCTCCATACTGCTTCTGATTTGAAAGTTTTTTTGCTTTCATTTTTGTCCCTGGACCCTCATGTACAATGTTTTATTAGAAAAAAAAAAAGAAAAAATAACGTAGTTCCTCCGGTCCATAATAAGTTACCATTTTATTTTGGCACACCCATTAAGAAATATGAACTCCTAGAGAAAAAAAAATATATTCACTCAATTAACCTTAATTAATTAATACCTTAACACATTGGAATATGTAAATAAGGCCAAATGTTTAAAAAATAAAATTAATTTCTTCTTGATTATGTAAATAGACACTTATTTTGGACCAAAATGAGATGATAAAATAGTTACTACTTATTACGGACCGAAGGTAGTAGTATTTCTACTTTCCTATATCTACTGACATTGAAGATGCGTCATTAATTGCTCATCAATGTACTCATGAGCGTAAAAACTTACACTGCATATATAATTAGATTAAACTTTCTTTTATATGTATATATTGTATTGGGAAAAATTTACTTTGCATATTAGAGATGCGTGTTATGACACGTAGACTGGTCAAACAGTCAAAGAATTAAGGTTGTTCAATAGGTACGAGCAGTAATAGACACGAGCAAGTTAAACAGAAGAGACACGAGCAGTCATGCGAGACATTCAATGCTCGTATCAGTTCAAGGCATTTAAAGGTCAAAGATCGTGAAGAATCAAAGGAATGAATCTGACAGCAAATAAGAGCCCAGATACAGCCTTTAATGAGCATTAAATGCGAGAAACGTTAGAGAATATGTATTTAATGTATATGATTACATAACGTAGCATTTAGAGTCATTAATTGCCCATAATTGTCTTATTATGACAAAGGTAAAGACTGTATTTCCAAAAATGGCTATAAAAGGAAAAGTCACAAACAATTGTAGACACGCAACACTATTGGAATATACTTTGATTATTTAGCTCTCATACATTGTTATTCTCAAATTCTTTTCTTTATATTCTTTTTCGATTATCAGCAACCTGTATTCTCCTAAATCTTAGCTTTGACTAAAAATTTATTTTTTGGTTAAACAAATTGGTTCCGTTACCGGGAATCTGATAATCAATTATATCTCAGCTTGATTTTCTTTGTGGAATCAACTATGTCGAACAACAATGACAACATCCAAGGAAACCCAATCAATCAACAAAATCAGGAAGATCCGCAAAATGATGTTATTCAAGATCAAACACCACGAGACTCACCCCGACAATCTCGTGAAGGCACTCCTGAAGGATCTCACACAGAGGAACGAGGTCAATTTGAAAATGCTGAAGCTATGGATGGTGCTTTACAAAAACTTATCGCTACTCAGGTCAACAAAGCTTTACAAGCTTTAGTTAGTCAATTGCCTGTTGCTCCACCCACACCTACCCCAAACAACAATACTTTGGAGAACTCTCGTTCTGGACTGGTTAATTCAGGCAGCGGTGGAACCCCCAGTGAAACACAGGAGGGAGACCCAGGTAATCCAATTAATTCTGATGTAACGACCCGACCGGTCGTTTTTGGAATTTACGCCCCGATTCCCCATTAACTGCTTTCCCTAAGTTCATTTCTGCTATTTTGGTTTGCCGGTACGTTCGGTATTAGGATTCGGAGTGTTTTGGGACACTTAGTCCCTAAATGAGAGTTTAAGAGTTGAAAAATGGTCCGTATTCGGAACAGTGTGAAGACGACCTCGGAATGGAATGGTTCCGTTAGCTCCGTTAGGTGATTTTGGGGTTGGGAGCGTGTTCGGAATGTTATTTGGAGGTCTGTAGCTCATTTAGGCTTGAAATGCCGAAGTTTGGATTTTTGAAGTTTCCGGTCCGATAGTGAGTTTTTGATCCGAGGGTTGGATTTGAATTTCGGAAGTTGTTGTAGCTCCGTCATGTCATTTGGGATGTGTGTGCAAAATTTCAGGTCATTCACACGAGGTTTGGTTAGGTTTTTGATCGAAAGCGTATTTGGTTAGAATTTGAAGTTCTTAGGCTTGAATCCTTGATTTAATCGGGTTTCCGGTGTTGTTTGAGGTATTTTGAGGATTGGTGCAAGTTCGAATAAGGTATTAGGTGGTATTGGTGCTTTTGGTTGAGGCCCCGGGGGCCTCGGGATGATTTCGGGTGGTTAACGGGGAAATTTTCTAAGTTGTTGCAGCTGGTATGTTTTCCCTTCTGGTATTTTCGGTTCTGCGGTTTGGGAACCGCAGAAGCGAAGCCGCAGAAGCGGCTTCCTCATCGCAGAAGCGATTTTTGGCTTCCCCTCAGAGACCGCAGAAGCGGTCATCTTTCCGCAGAAGCGGAACCGCTGGAGCGGTCATATGTCCGCAAAAGCGGAATTTCCCCCTTTAATGAGAAACCGCAGAAGCGGTTATTTTGCCGCTTAAGCGGGACCGCAGAAGCAGTCCCTTGTCCGCAGAAGCGGAAATGTTTGGGCAGAAATAGGAAATTTCGAGGGTTTAATCTCGTAAGTTTGAAAATCAATTTTGAGCTCGGGTAAGGGCGATTCTGAGAGGATTTTGGAGAGGAGATTATTGGGTAACATTCCTATGATCCTTTCTAATTATATTCTATCATTTAGTAGTTAAATCCACCTTTTAAATTCGAATTAAGGATCAAAAATGGAAGAATTTGGGTGAAAGTTCATTGACTAAACTATTGGGTTTTGAGGGAGCATTCGACCTCCGATTTCTGAGATTTTTATATGGTTAGACTCGTGAGAGTACGAGGTTTCTGAAAATGTGAAAATTATTCGGTTCCGAGATGTTGGCCTGAGGGGCATTTTGGTCATTTCACCTATTTTCGCGCCTTAGCTTTAATTTCAATAGTGGAATCAGTTGTTTGCAATATTATTTACGATTTTTAATTTAATTGAATAGATTTGGGCCATTTGGAGTCGGATACTCGTGGCAAGGGCATCGTTCCCTAGTTGACTTCGCACCGGTTCGAGGTAAGTGGCTTGCCTAACCTTGTGTGGGGGACTTCGTCCCTTAGGATGTGATAATTGGTAATTGAATGCCTTGTACGTGAGGTGACGAGCGCGTACTTGAGCAAATTGTTGAAACCCGGATTTTTACTTAAATACTTGATTTGGATTCTCTTTCATATTTGCCTTACTTTACTTGCTTTTATAGCCTGTGCTAGTGTAGAAGAGCATGTTTAATTGAACCAAGCTGCCTATTTGTTTAAATTGTCTTAACTGTGATTACGTGGAGCATGTTAGGCCAGTATTATTTGATGCCTTGTATTGTTGTACTTAAATTTCTGAATAATTCGTTGATGTTGGTTGCGCATTTATATTGGGACTACGGATGCGGATTCCGGGAGTTCCCCCCTTGATTGTTTACTTTGGGACTACGGGTTTGATTCCCGGGAGATTCCCCTGCACTTTTATTTTAGGACTACGGGACGGTATCCCGGGAGATCCCCCTGCACACTGATGATTGGATTACGGGACGGTATCCCGGGAGATCTTTTGATATCGATATGAGATTTGGACTACGGGACGGTATCCCGAAAGTTCCATTGGACAGCTGAAAAAGGGCTACAGGACGGTATCCTGGGAGACCCCCGTCGGTATTCTTGTAATTTTGCTGTATTTACTCTGTGTTCCTGTTTTGTCTTGCAGTTCTATATTTCATTGATCTGTCTTATCACATCGCTGTGTTCATTAGTTTTCTTCAGATTTCGATACTGTTAATATCTCGCTATTTTATTGTTTCTGTCTCAGTAGGGCCCTGACCTTTTCCTCGTCACTACCCAACCGAGGTTAGGCTTGGCACTTACTGAGTACCGCTGTGGTGTACTCACGCCTCTTCTGCGCATGTTTTTCATGTGCAGATCCAGGTGTTTCTAAGTAGGCGTACCGCCAGTAGCTGTCAGGGAGCGTATTGGGGACTTGAGGTATACATCTGTTACGTCCGCAGATCCGCAAAGTCTCCTTCTCATTTTATCCATAGTTGTTAGATGTTATTTCGATCCCTCTTTGTATTAGACTATTATGGTGACTAGAGCAGTGTAAGATTTCTTATAGCCTGTGTTGCCCGTGAGTTTCCGGGTCTTGGAGGTTATTTCAGTATTTTGTATTAAAGTGTATGTGCCAAGCGGCAACTATATACATTACTCATGTTATTTAGCTTCGAATGTAAATTTCGCAAATGTTGTTACTTCCGCAATGTGTTAGGCTTACCTAGTCGTGAAGACTAGGTGCCGTCATGACGTGTTCACAATTGGTGAACAAGGGTCGTGACATCTGATTTGCAAAATCTAGTACTAACATTGCAGAAACAGATTAAGGAGCAAAACGATCGCATAGAATAAATACCTGGAGTACCACCCGTGATCAAGGGGGTAGATATAGATAAATATTCTCAACAGCCATGGAAGCCAAGTGCCGCCTGATCGGTTCCAACTACCCACTACTAAAATGTAGGAGAAGAGGGTCGCGATAGCTTTTACCCGATATGAGGGTCGGGATCGAATCCTCAGGGAGCTAGAATGGAATTCGGGTATCTACTTAGATTAGATTTGCGTGAATGCTCTTAGATGATCTTCTTTTCATATTTGGTTTTTCAATTATAACTATTTTTTTATCAACTACTAATTTGAAACTAAGTTTAGCTACGAGATGATTGCTAAGATTGTAATTAATGGAAAGAGAGGCACTAGGGTCGTGACACTACCTAGGTGGTTAATTGACGGGTAGATGTTACTAAGGATAGATTGACATATTTGGGGCTTATGCTGTAACCGTTGCACCATTGTACCCACTCTCACACCTCTCGGTAGAGAGAGTAATTTTGCCCAATTGACTTTCTCAAGACCAATTGGGTAGGCCAATTTGATCAAGCAACTAGGGTTCAAGTAGGGTGATTACTCTCTCGAGATTTAACCCGTTAAATTGGACTATCATTTCTCATGAGTCCATCCCAATTCCTTGTTGGGTCAATTTTGGGGTCATAAACTCTCTCTCTTTCAAGAAGAGTTAAACCCACAAAGCTTGAATCTGTGTTTGGAACCACAAATTCTAAATTAAAATATAAAACTAACCCAAATAGCAAACACCCATAACCAATCTAACCCTAGATGGCAACACCCATCAATTACCCACACTAGGGTTGAGCCACAACCCAAGCTAATGGGTTTAGCTACTCATTCTAAATAAAGAAGTTGAAGAAATAGATGAAGAACTGAACATATTAATTAATCGCTAAATGAATCTACAAGAATCTATCGTAAGTAAAGAGCAAAAATGCCAAAAATGGCTACAAGATTGAGTCCCACAACCGCAGCTATGTTCCAGATATAAAACATAACCTAGAAATGATAAAATATTCTATTTATACTAGGCTGGAAAAACTGGACAAAAATACCCCTGCAGGGTCAGTGCGGACCGCGTAAAAGTGTAGTGCGGCCGCACTGGCTCTTGGACTTTTGGTTTCTGCTTCTTTGAAGTTGAGGAATGCGGACCGCGTAGAAGTGCAATGTGGACGCGATAGAGGTTGGCGCGGCCGCACCAAAAGGAGCGCGGACCGCGTTGCTTGAAGTTGGCAAAATGTTGACTCTCTGAATCTCTGACCGCGCAAATGTTTAGTGCGGCCGCGTTGCCTCCAGCCCCAAAATACCAAGTCTCTGAACTTCATAACCGCAGACCGCGTAAAAGAGGGGCGCGGCCGTGGAGCCTGACCGCGGAGCGCGCAGAATTTTACCGCGCCCGCGTTACACTTTGGCTTGATATGACAACTCTCTAAAGTTTCTAGTGCGGCCGCGCTACACTTTTGCACGGTCCGCACTAGGTACTCTTTTCCTCATTTCCTTAGTTTTGACACTTGAGCAGGTTTCACTACTTTTTGAGCCTATCTTTGACGTTTGTCATTTTGTCGATCAAACCTACAATCAAGCACAACTTGTGAGTATTTTGGGGTTATTTTGTGATGATTTGTAACCAAAGCATAAGCAAGTAGGGGTATAAAACTTGGTAAAATCTCGACTTATCAACTCCCCCAAACTTAAACCTTTGCTTGTCCTCAAGCAAACAAAATAAAACCCACCCCTTAAGGACAATCCAAGAAATTTCAGCTATCCTAAAGTGACCTCAACAAGCATCAATTGGGACTAACAATAGCCCTCAATACAAATGGATCATTAACAACATTCAAACCTTGAAAACTATAGATCAAGTATGACACAAGAGCATCAAGAATTGACTCATTACATCAAAGAACTCTCTCAATTACTTTGGTCGCTGTGGATCCCAAACTCATACATCCTCAACTCTCCCTAAGCACACCTCACCTTTTAGAGTATAAGCACACAAACCGAGGTTAATGGGAGTTCACTCTTCTCTCTCAAGGAAAGGTCACAAGTCCGGCCCTAGGTACCATATGCTTGACCCTCATGTAAGTATCCACTAATGTGAGTGTCATCCAACTCAAGATCATATAGGGCTTTTGTGGAAGTAATGTGAAGGCCTTTGGGTAAGGGTCAGATATGCTATTGTTCAAGTGGGTTCAATCTTCCCTTAAGCACTTCTTTTTGATTTATTTGGCACAATTCACTTGACTCTTTGAGTCATTTCACCTCTTTCAAGGGGTTAGAGAGACACATTGTCACTCTTTCTTATGCAACTCAAGACATTTCTCCTTTTTCTACTTTTTCCACACCTTTTTCACTTTTGTTTTTCTTGAACCCCTTTTTATTCTTTTTCATATTGGGCTTTCTTTTTGTCTTTTTCTTTTCTTTCTTTTTCATTGCCTTGCCTTTTCTTCTTGCTTTTGCACCTTTTACCCCTTTTTGTTTTCCTTCTTGTCTCTCCCCCCCAAACTTAGACTTTGCCATTGCTCAAGGGAAGATGTGGGTGCCAAGAGAGGGTAGAATTTAGAACGGGTATAGGCTTGTAGAATTGGTTCATGAAAGAAGAAGGTTTAAGGCTCAAAAGGGTTAGCTAGGGTTTATCTTATTGGTAGGCTATGGAATTGTTCTACTTATCTCTTGGATCAAGGAGAGCCTATAATCACTTCTCAATTCAGATTTCGCTTAAGATTTTGCCTCAAAAAACACTTGGGGCAAGTTCTAGACCATTGGATCGGGACTTGGACTCATGATTCAATTTCTCACCACACACACTCAAGGATTGCTAATGACGTAGAGTCGAGGGCCCACAACAACCTTAGATACGATTAAGCTCACAATAGTCCCGAAAGACCACATGATATTTGTTTTGGTCAACCCAAGAGTCTCAAGGTCATTACTTTCACCATCCTAAACACAACTACTTGTCTTTGACCATGGGATCAAAGGCAAATGTGTTAGGCCCAAGTGAAGCTATGCTTGAAGTACTCTTAACTAAAAACTGTTAAAAACAAAAAAAAAAAGCAAAAATGGACTCAAACCCTTAAGAAGGTTGTCACGCCATCCATCATCGGGAAGAGCCACCCGGTTCACACAATACTCCACCCTTGGAAAGAACCGTGGCATTAAGAAAACCAAGGGCTTATTGAAAACGCCAAAAACAAAACAAAGGGCTGCGAGCCTAACTACGAAACTAAGGAAAATGAAAAACAAATTTATGAAAATAGAAAATAGAAAGAAAATTTACCATAGGGAATTAGAATATACAAACTGAAAATGAATATATACAAAATGTCACTTTATACACAGACCAAAAGAGTTAATAAAAAGTACGAGAAATGGCTAAAATGTAGAGTTATATACAACCAAAAGTAGAAAGTCAAAGTAAAGCATAAACTGACAATCTGTATATACAATCATCCAGATAATAAACAAAAAAAAAGTAGGGCACACCCCCATGAATAAAACCTGGCATTGTCCCCAATGCCAACTACCAAAATAAGCAACAAAAAGTTATAGCAAAGGATATAAGGGCTCCCTAGGCCTGTTCAGTCTGCATGGGATCATCAGTGGTCCCCAAGTCCTCCGTATGTGCGGGAGCCTCAGACTGGCTCCCGGTCTCCTACTGCTCAACTTCTGGGACTGGGGCCTGCTCCTGGACCGGCTGGACGTCAGGAACAGCATGTGGCAAACAGGAGGGGGCCACCTCAACAACTGCATCAGCTGTGCTGGGGAGCTTCCTCTTCTTCCTAGGCTGCCTGGGTGCCTGCTCCTGCTGGGGCTCTGCTACTGGTGCTGCTAGGGTTGGGTCCCCGAATAGCAAGTCTAAAGGCATCTGGTCTGCCAATAGCTTGTCCAGATCAGTCCTGAGCTGTTTCACAGACTCTTTAGAAGCCCGTGATCTCCTCATCTTCTTTTGCTCCTTGGGAAGCTCCTTCAGAGCCGTGCCATGTGACTCTACTGCTGCAGCCAAAGTGGCCTGTGTCTGCATGATCTTTTCCTGGTTCTCTAGGAGCTTCTTCAAAGTGTCCTTAATGGATTGAGGAATCTGAGCTGGTTGAGGTGTTGACTGGGTATGGATGGTAGAAGACAAAGTGGACAACTTGGATGTCGCAGCTGACATCCAGTTGTTCAAACTAGCCAATGTCTGGCTCAATTGGTGGGCAGTGAAAGGATGAGTTTTGGAAGATGGCACTCCCGGGCCAGCTGAAGTACTGGGACCAGCAGTAGAAGAAGGACCTGGGGGCAAGTTCTCAATTGAAGTGACAGCAGGTATAGTGGACGGCTCGGTAGAAGGCTCTACCGCAAATGGCTCCTCATACTGGCCAGTTGGGGCGGAGGTAGGTGGCTGGTAGTGCTTGGACTTAGGGTTGTTAGGGCCCTGCATGTTATACCAAGAGTAAGGAGCCACAGGCTTGGCCTTGACATCATATCTTTTCTTCCCCGCCTTCATGTCCTCGAAATACATTGTAAAGGTGTTAGGAAAAGGATAATTTCGGTCATGCTCTTGCCCCACAACAGAAATCACTCGGGATATCACATTGCCCACATTAATACAGTACCCGGCCATAATAGATGCAACAAGAACAGCCCGGGTAAGTGGAACAGTATAATCGTGGGTGGAAGGGTCAAGCCGACTACATACAAATGTCAACCACCCTCGAGCCTCAAAATTGAAGGTCTTCCTGTATATTTTCTTCCCTGCTTGCAACCATGTTGGGACAGTGCCTGGGATTGCCAAGTACTGGGCCAACCAAGGTCGGTCTTCCTCACCCATCACTGACTTGGCCATATAAAGAGACTCATCCTCATCTTGGAACCCCAAGTACTCATTTAAAGATTGCCCATTAAACACCACTTTTTTGTCTCTCACTTCTGTCACCTTAGTATCCTTGACAATGTGAGCCACATTACAGTAGAATTCTCTAACCATGTGCTCATTAGCATCGATGCACCTCTCCTTGAAGAACTCCCAGCCCACTTGAGTTCTGAACTCCCTCTGCACATTAGGGTTGTGGGGTAAAAGGTCAGTATCAATAAAGCTCCTCTCCAGTATCAATTTCCTCACCGGCCACCACTCCCTAAATTTGTGGTAAGCCACTTGGCTCACGAATCTATCTTCCCACTCTTCAGCTTTCCTAGTCCGTGCAATTCCCCCAATCTGAGTCTCACCTCCTTCACCTCTTCCTGCACTCTCCCTAGATAATGAAGCTGTGGGGGAGGTGGAGTATTGTTCACTACCGGCTGCGGACTCGTCAGATGAATCCGAGACTACATTCACTGGTCTTTTGACTGTGGGTGATGGTGGAGGAGTATCAACTAGGTGGAGGGGGTCGGTTATGTGAGTTGGGACTGAATCTGAGGAGATGTCCTTGGAAGGCACATACTCACTCCCCAACGAATGAGAGGCAGCTTTATCAACAGCTCTTATCAATTTTCGGGTCTTTTTTATGTTCTACCGAGCCTGGGGAGTGAGTTTTGCTATTCTCTTGCCTTTGCCCCCTCGGGAGGAACCACCTCTCCCGGGTTGTTGTGATTGTTTGTCGCCCCTTTGTTTAACCATTATCTGCAAAGACACGCATCTAACATTGTTAGTTTAAGCACATGTAGTGAAACAAGTGAATAAAATAGATTGTTGACACAATGGTAGTACACAGTTGCAAAATAGTTTGCAAAATAGAGCACCACGGATTGCACAAAATAGGAGTGCGGCCGCGTTGGAGGCACCGCGGACCGCGCTGGGCCAAGGTCCCAAAACACAACTCTCTGAATCTCCCACCGCGGTCCGCACGAAAATGCAACGCGGACGCGGTGCGACAGCACAGACCGCACAGAAATGCAACGCAGTCGCGCTGGAAGAAGTTGACAGTCAATCCAATGAGCACCACGGTCCGCACAAAAGTGCAACGCGGACCGCGCTGGGCCAAGGTCCCAAAACACAACTCTCTGAATCTCCCACCGCGGTCCGCACGAAAATGCAACGCGGACGCGGTGCGACAGCACAGACCGCACAGAAATGCAACGCGGTCGCGCTGGAAGAAGTTGACAGTCAATCCAATGAGCACCACGGTCCGCATAAAAGTGCAACGCGGACCGCGTTAGGGCAGCGCGGTCGCGTAAAAGCATCCGCGGTCCGCGTTGAGCTAGGGTTAGGGAACTAAGTCAGGGTTTCATGTTTTGTTCAATTTTTGCCTCCTACTTGTCCCTATTACCCAATCTTTAAGCATGTTCAGCACACAAAAACTAGCAAGAAATCATACCTAAACTAGTAATTCAAAGAAAAATGGGAAGAAAGAAACTAAGAAGTTACACTACTGGGCAACAAATAAGATGAAAACTAAGAAATAATTAATCATGAGCACATGAGATGTTACCAGGTTGATGAAGAATGAGTGAAATTAATCCAATCAAGCAAGAAGAATGGGCTCAGAAAATTATGAACAGTAAAATTAGGCTCTGGGTTGTCGAAGTGCGAAAAGGTAAAATGAGACCCTTGGTTTCCTTTTATAGACACCTAGTGGACAGTACAATCATGATCGCGGACCGCACAATCATGATCGCGGCCTCGTGGAAAACTTCAGAGAGCACAATAATTTTTACCTGCCGGCGTGGACCGCGTAAAAATGCACCGCGGCCGCACTGGCAAACTTTATAGACTATGCAAATTTGGCTCATGCCAGTGCGGACCGTGCAAAACTGCACCGCGGCCGCACTGGCAAACTTCAGAGACTGCAACTTTTTTTTCTTTTTTTTTTTGCACTGCTTCAACATAATCCCTGCAACATCTCACAAAAAATTAGCTCAAAAACCCTAAACTACAAAGGAAATCAAAGAAAAAGAAAAAGACATGGGTTGTCTCCCAAGAAGCGCCCGATTTAACATCGCGGCACGACGCATGTCACCACCACATCACTTTAGATGAATGAGTGCCCACCACGTGGCTGTCATTGAACTTCCCCAAATAATGCTTGACACGATGACCATTGACCCTGAAGATTTCACCATTCTTGTTCTTTAGATCAAGGGCACCAAATGGGGTTACGGACACAACCTCAAATGGCCCACTCCATTTTGACTCGAGCTTACCCGGAAACAGACGTAACCGAGAGTTGAAAAGAAGAACCATATCACCAATTTTGAATTCCTTTCCCCGAGCATATTTGTCGTGAAGATACTTCATCTTGTCCTTATACAAGGACGAGCTGGAGTAGGCATGAAATCTAAACTCATCAAGCTCATTAAGTTGCTCAACACGGAGATTTATCGCAACATCCCATTCCAAGTTTAACTTTCTCAACGCCCACGTAGCCTTGTTCCAATTCCACCGAAAGATGGCAAGCTTTTCCAAACACCAATCGGTACGGTGACATACCAATTGGGGTCTTGTAAGTCGTCCGATACGCCCATAGAGCATCATCCAACTTTTTCGACCAATAATTCCTATTAGCATTAACCGTCTTGCACAAGATACTCTTTATTTCACGGTTGAAGACTTCCACTTGACCACTAGCTTGAGGATGATAGGGGGTGGTCACTTTGTGATTTACTCCATACTTGGCAAGCAATGAATCAAAAGCCTTGTTGCAAAAGTGAGACCCCCCGTCACTAATGATAGCATGAGGAGTGCCAAATCTTGTGAAGATACTCTTTTTCAAAAATGCCACTACACTCCGGGCTTTATTGTTGGGTAAAGCCACGGCTTCAACCCACTTTGAAACATAGTCCACCCCCACGAGAATATAAGTGTTCCCACAAGAGCTCACGAACGGGCCCATGAAATCAATGCCCCAAACATCAAAAATATCCACCTCGAGAATCGTATTGAGAGGCATCTCATCCCCTTTTGAAATTCCGCCGGCTCTTTGACATGCATCACATCTCTTCACCAAGTCACTAGCATCCTTAAACAACGTCGGCCAATAGAAACCGCAACTCAACACCTTTGAAGCCGTCCTCACTGTCGACGCCCCCTTTTTCCTTGTGGAATCGGGTTCACGACATTCGGGAGGACAACTCTTTTCCCGCTTTGGGAATTGGGTTTTGAAATTTTGGAGAGTCGCCACCTAATGATTATAGTGCATTAGGACATTTCTAGAAAAATTAAAGATGAAGACCAGAGTTTTGGGTAAGTGCTTGAAATTATCTCGAGGGGAAGGTGTTAGGCACCCCTCAAGATCCACTAGTGTGGTTCCCGGCCATGCTACAATTGTGACTTTAAATGCAAGTGCAAATAAACAAGTACAAGAAGCACAAAAGATTAAAAGAAGTGCTGAATTTTGGAAAGGAGCAGTTTGATAAAAAAATGTGAAAGTAGAGGGAGGGAGTCAAGTACTTAGTGCGAATAACCCGAAAATCATGTGAGAAACAGAAATCGAAAGTGCAATAGCTTTTAAGATTCAGAAAATTGTTAAACTAATAAAGAGGGAGAAGGGGGTCCTAGGCTTATACATTACATGGATCATTCGCACAACACTGGTAACCAATTGTACGCAAAGTGTTATCATGTAATCATCATCTCCATGTCTACCCTTCCCACCCGTTGAGGTATTAAAGCGCGGAACGGTATCATTTACTTATCGCATGCTACTACCCGTCCCAATCCTATCAGTCGCGGGGTATTAGGACTTCTAATCCTAAAGGGAAAAGAAAAGGATGGGGACTTTTGTGGAGTTTAAAGGATAAAAATTCTAGCTCGATATTCAAAACAAGTATCAAGTAAAAGGGGAAGAACAAACAAGCAAATAAGGCTCAAATTAACCCCAGAAGTCAAATCATCATATAGTTTAGCATGCCTTGACAAATACTGATTTGGTCTTAGATTAAAATTAAGCAGCGAGCGGACTGGTTCAACACATATATTTAGACAGAAAGTCTGCATTAGGCAACTCGGATACAGTTGTCAAGGACTGACCCAATGATTAATTAACCAACCTTTTGTTTATGAGTTGAAATAAAACTAGGCATAGGATCTATTGATTTCAGGAAAAAGATGCAAAAGAGTTACCAGTAGTTTCAGAAAAGATGCAATTAGTAGTTGGCAAAACCTTTTGAAAGAAGAGTTCTCATATATAAAGTACACAAACATGTGAATCAAGAAGAGACTGTCGAGTTATGTAAAAGAGAGAGGAGTTCAGAATCATAAAAACTCAGAATCATAAACAAAGAGATACAAGTTCAATTTGCAGACTCATAGTGAGTCTAAGAGTCCAGGGTCCCAAAGTGGAGCCTTAACTCGAACACAAGGAATCAAAATCATCAAAGGAAACCACCAAATCCCAGGGTTTCAAAATTGAATCAAACATGGAAGTGAGAAAGCAAGCCATTTGCTTCAGAGTCTCCACAAGACAGATATGATAGCATGTTGAATGACAAAGGAAGAAGAATCATGAAGAACATATTTTGAGAAAACTCGGGACCTAAACAAGTTCAGAAGAAAGAGATAATACAGACGTGAACACAAGTAGATGAAGCATGTAAGAACATGAACAGAGTCCAGTAAACAAAAATCAAATAACTTAACACTAAACTCACATAGTAAAAGAGCAGAAAAAACATAGCAAAGTTTAACGAGAGTAACATGCATAGTAGAAAAGAAAAGGTAGAAGACAGTACATGCATAATAAAGAAATCACATGAGCAGGGTATGAACAAACACACATAAAGAAAGAAGAAGAAATATCAGAAAGATTTTTCCCAAAAATCCTTTCAGAAACCCTAAAATTGAAGAGAAACGATTTTGAAAAGAAGCTTTTGGGGAAAACACCTTAGATGGCAAGAAAAACATAGATATCGTATAGATCTAGACAAATAATGATGAAAGAACCTTGAATGGCTTAGGGTTTCGGAGAAACCCTAGAAATGAGAAAGGCTTGGAAACAGGTCCGATCTCGAGTCGGAGAGGTCAAGAGTCAGGTCCCTGAGCCTTGGATATGCCGGAGCAAGGCCGGAGATGGCCGAAAACCTCGAATCGGTGAAGGTCTGAGTGAAGACCTTCGAAGTCTGGCCTCGATCCTTCGAGCATCAGGCATGTAGGAGCAGTAGGAGGGGAGTATAGGGTTTCCATAGCCTGAGAAGCCATGGATTCCGGTGAGTTTTGGGGTGAGGATGACGAGAAGCCGCTAGGGTTAGGGGAAGGGTCGAGAGAGTCTGAGAGATGAGAGGATCCAAAGGCGGCTACCAAAAGGAAATGAGAGGATTAGGGCTGGGTTAGGTAGATTAAAAAGAAAAGAGGAGATCGTGACCGTTGATCAGATTGATCAACGGTCTGGATTAAACGAGCCTTGGGTCGGGTAGGATAAACGGGTTATTGGGTTGGGTTAGACGGGATTGGGCTGGTCCGATTTTAAGCTTGAAACTGGGCTAAAAATTGAAATGTAAATGGGGATACAATTGAAACGAATAGGGGCTATATTTTAAATAGCCAGTTTTTCCTTTTTATTTAAAATAAATAGTAAAAAAAGATTTTGTAATTAAATTAAAAGTACCGAGTCAGTAAATAACATATAAATTAATTTAAAAATATTGGAACCAATTTTACAATTATAAAACGCAGTTAATCTTAAGATAGGCTAAACTTGCAATTACATGTAATTTAACTTTAAAACTACCAAATAATTTTATAAAAATATGCAAAAATCACCTTAATTATATTTTGGTGTAAATATGAGAATGAAAATAAATTATTCACCAAATATGATAGTTTGGGAATAATTATTGAATTTTCTACCATTAAAATAGACAATAAATTAGTTTTAAAATCTTAAAAATAAGGAAAAAAAATACCAAAACTCTTGGGCATGCTTATACATGCATGTATATGTTATTTTGAAAGTATTTTGGGTATATATAAAATACTCAGGGAAAAATTGGGTATCAACAGCTGCCCCTCTTTATCCGGGAAGCATGAAAGAGTTGTCGGGTAAAGATATGATGGCCAATTTTGACCGGAAGCGGCGATTTGAAAAGCATGTGACCGAGCTCTAGTCTTTGAGCTGCCTACATATCCCTGGTTTTACAGAAATCAGGCCGTATGTAGTTCAAGAACCATTGACGGAACATGCCGATGGAGATTCGAAAGGACGGGCACGATGCTTGGGGGAAGCAAGAGGTATTCTGAAGTTAATCGGCTACGAGAACCGGAACAGGGTCGCTCCTGCTGAGACGGCCGTTGCTAGCTGGTATACCTGCAAGTGAGCAATATAGGCGTATATCGTGCATAAACTTAAATATGATGCAAGTTCCCGTTGGACCATGAATGCTATCCTTGGACGGTTAGGATGACGTCCTCAGACCATGATGTCCTGGGCCATGAAGCGCAAAATTAAAGGATTCGCAGGCCATGAAATGATGTTCTCGGGCTATGATAATGGTGCCTCCGAACCATGATGCCTTTGAATAATGATGTGCAAGATATAAAGTGGGATCCTCGAGCCATGGCATGGTGTTCTCGGGCTATGAAGATGATGCCTCCGAACGATGACGCCTTTGGAAAGTTTGGCGATATTTCAGCCCATAAAATGCAAGATTTGGCGATATTTCAGCCGATGCAAAAGCGTAAATGGCGATATTTCAGCCGACGGAAATTTAAATAAAACAGGCGATGTTTCAGCCGATGTGAAAAGTAAAATGGCGATATTTCAGCCGACGGAAGATTTAAATATAGTAGTATGGCGATATTTCAGCCGATTGCAAGATGTAAATAAAGTGGAGATATTTCAGCCGATGTAAATGTAAAATGGCGATGTTTCAGCCGATAGAGAATTTAAATAGAGTTTGGCGATGTTTCAGCCGATGCAAAAAATGTAAATGGCGATATTTCAGTCGATTGCAAGACGTAAATAAAAGTGGCAATATTTCAGCCATACAAGAAAGATAAGGTGACGATATTTCAGCCATGCAAGTGGAGGTAGAGCTTAACCTCGGAAGGCAGAAAGGTAGCCTTATGCAGATAATGCAGGATGGAGAGAACGCTTAGTCTCGGAAGGCAGAAAGGTAGCCTTATACAATGCAGAAAATGCAGATGGAGACAACGCTTAGTCTCGGAAGGTAGAAAGGTAGCCTTATGCAGATAATGCAGATGGACACAACGCTTAGTCTCGGAAGGCAGAATGGTAGCCTTATGCAATGCAAGAAATGCAGATGGAGACAACACATAGTCTCGGAAGGCAGAAAGGTAGCCTTATGCAATGCAGGAAATGCAGATGGAGACAACGCTTAGTCTCGGAAGGCAGAAAGGTAGCCTTATGCAATGCAGGAAATGCAGATGGAGGCAACGCTTAGTCTCGGAAGGCAGAAAGGTAGCCTTATGCAATGCAGGAAATGCAAATGGAGACAACGCTTAGTCTCGGAAGGCAGAAAAGTAGCCATATGCAATGCAGAAAATGCAGATAGTAATAAAATATTCTTAGCTGATAGCTGGTAACTGATTGTGATATTGCGGCTGTTGGGGGTTATTGCGTGCGGATAGAAAATGCGAATAGGTGCGGCGGTTCAATGTGATTGTGTAATGTGTTTGTGACTCGGGTGCCTGTATCCAAAGAAAATCGTGAGTTTTGTAAAAGGGGAAAGGTTAGTTCGTTTTCCCGTGGCTTCCGGCGTTGCGTGTCATTGGGGTAGCGTTGCTAAACAGCAGCTATCATAGTTATGCATGATTTAAAAAATATAACGTACGTAGAAAATAGTTTAGTTTAAAATGAACCAACGACTGCAATGTGGTTCAAAGCATTGCAACCTCTCTTGCTCTGGAATTTTGAGGGTCCTCCTCAAACTTCTGCCCCAGTTTACTAGGCTGGCACTTCTGACGGCTGCGCTGAATGAATGCAAAATCAACTGCGGAATTTTGAGGGTCCTCCTCAAAATTCTGCCCCAATTTACTGAGGTGACATCCTAGGTGATGAGCGGCTGAAGACTGACTTCAAAATTTTGAGGGTCCTCCTCAAAATTCTGCCCCAGTTCCAATAATAGGGGGAAATGAGATTTTTATTAAATTGTGACCGAACCCATAAGGCTGCCTATGTATTCCCTCTTAAACGGGAATCAGTTCAGGCGTAGTTCAAATTACATCATAAAGCATTCATAGGTGATTACACATAATATCGTCTCACTGCATCTGAGTTGATTGGCTTTGGCCAGACTTCTCCGTCCATTTCTGCAAGAATAAGGGCTCCTCCAGTTAGAACCCGGTGAACCATGTACGGACCTTGCCAGTTGGGAGAGAATTTTCCCTTGGCTTCATCTTGGTGCGGGAATATCTTCTTCAACACCAGCTGCCCCGGTGTGATGTACGGACCGTGGTGCGGTATCCCAGCAGAGCAAATGATAACTTCTCATGCCATTGTTGTGACTTTCGACCATTTTTCTTAGTATCTTCTTGATATTCTTGTTGGCTGCCTCTACAGCTCTATTCATCTGAGGCCTGTAGGCTGTAGAATTCTTGTGTTTTATCTTGAATGTCTCACACATTGTCTTCATCAAATCGCTGTTGAGATTGGAACCATTATCAGTGATGATTGATTCCGGAACCCCGAATCGGCAAACAATACGATCACAGACGAAGTCTGCCACAACTTTCTTAGTCACTGCTTTGTATGACGCTGCCTCAACCCATTTAGTAAAATAATCGACTGCCACCAGGATAAATCTGTGCCCATTTGATGCGGCAGGATCGATAGGTCCAATGACATCCATTCCCCAGGCGGCGAATGGCCACGGTGAGCTTGTTGCACTTAGCTCGTTTGGAGGCACCTTTATCATATATGCATGTATCTGACAGCAATGGCACTTGCGAACATACTGGATACAGTCTGTTTCCATAGTCATCCAGAAATACCCTGCTCGGAGTATCTTCTTTGCTAAGACAAAACCATTCATGTGTGGCCCGCAGGTCCCTGCGTGCACTTCGTCCAATAGTCTAGTTGCTTCTTTTGCTTTGACACACCTTAACAAACCCAAATTGGGAGTCCTCCGATACAGGATTCCCCCACTGTGAAAGAAGTTGTTGGATAATCTCCGAAGTGTGCGTTTCTGAGTAGCGTTGGCAAGTTCTGGATATTCCCCTGCGGTCAGGAATCTTTTGATGTCGTGGAACCATGGTTTTCCGTCTGCTTCTTCCTCAACGTGAGCACAATAAGCTGGCTGATCATAAATCCTTACTGGGATGAGATCAATGAAATTCATATCTGGATGCTGGATCATGGATGATAAACTGGCTAATGCGTCAGCGAACTCGTTCTGAACCCTGGGGACATGCTGAAAATCCGTCTTTGTGAATCTTTTCCTTAACTCCTGTATGTGATGCAAATAGGGAAGTATCTTGGAGTCTTTGGTGGCCCATTCTTCTCGAACTTGATGTATGAGCAGGTCTGAGTCCCCGATCACTAGGAGCTCTTGAATGTTCAAGTCAATGGCCATCTTGAGTCCCAGGATGCAAGCTTCATATTCAGCCATGTTGTTTGTGCAAGGGAACCTGAGCTTGGCGGATACCGGGTAATGCTGGCCGATTTCTGATACTAGGACTGCCCCTATGCCAACTCCTTTGAAATTTGCGGCTCCGTCGAAAAACAACCTCCAACCATCATAGGATTCTGCAATATCTTCTCCTACAAAGGACACTTCTTCGTCAGGAAAATACGTTTTCAGTGGTTCGTATTCTCCTTCAATGGGATTCTCAGCAAGGTGATTTGCTATGTCTTGACCCTTGACTGCTTTCTGAGTCACGTAAACAATGTCGAACTCACTCAACAAGGTTTGCTACTTGGCGAGCTTGCCAGTGGGCATGGGCTTCTGGAAAATATACTTCAGCGGGTCCATCCTGGATACGAGATAGGTAGTGTAGGCACAGAAATAATGCCTTAATTTCTGAGCTACCCAAGTCAGAGCACAACAGGTGTGCTCTAATAGAGAATAACGGGCCTCGTATGGGGTGAACTTTTTGCTGAGATAATATATGGCTTGCTCCTTTCTCCCGGTTTCATCATGTTGTCCCAGAACACAATCGAATGCTCCATCCAATACCGCAAGGTAAAGCAATAGAGGTCTTCCTGGCTCGAGAGGAACCAAGACTGGCGGCGTTGACAAGTATTCCTTGATTCTGTCAAAGGCTTTCTGACAATCGCCGGTCCATCTAGTAGCAGCATCTTTCTTTAGCATTTTAAAGATGGGTTCACAAATGACTGTGGACTGAGCTATGAACCGGCTGATATAGTTGAGTCTCCCCAGGAAACTCATCACGTCCTTCTTGTTCTTTGGTGGTGGCAATTCTTGAATGGCTTTGACCTTTGATGGGTCCAATTCTATCCCTCGACGGCTCACGATGAAACCCAGTAGCTTTTCGGTAGGAACCCCGAATGCACACTTGGCGGGATTCAGTTTCAGGTTATATCTTCTCAGTCTGTTAAAGAATTTTCTCAGGTCTTCCATATGATCAGTGGCTTTCTTGAATTTGATGATGACGTCGTCCACATATACCTCGATCTCCTTGTGTATCATGTCGTGAAAGATAGTAGTCATGGCTCTCATATAGGTGGCGCCAACATTCTTCAACCCAAATGGCATCATTTTGTAACAATACATCCCCCACGGCGTGATGAAAGCCGTTTTCTCTGCATCTTCCTCATCCATCCATATCTGATGATACCCAGCGAACCAATCAACGAAAGACTGCAACTCATGCTTAGCGCAGTTGTCGATAAGAATGTGTATGTTTGGCAAGGGGAAGTCATCTTTGGGACTGGCCCGATTGAGATCCCGATAGTCGACACAGATTCTAACCTTCCCGTCCTTCTTTGGTACTGGCACGATGTTGGCTAACCATGTTGGATACTCTACCACTTTGAGAACCTTAGCTTTGACTTGCTTAGTAACCTCTTCTTTGATTTTCAAACTCATGTCGGGCTTGAATTTCCTGAGCTTCTGTTTTACCGGCGGACAAGCTCGGTCTGTTGGCAACTTATGAGCTACAATGGCCGTGCTGAGACCAGTCATATCATCATACGACCAGGCAAATATGTCCTCATATTCCCTTAAAAATTCCGTATATTCTTCCTTTTCTGATGGCGAGAGGTGAAAACTGATGCGAGTTTCTTTGACATTTTCTATATCTCCCAAATTAATGACCTCAGTTTCTTCCAGGTTGGACTTAGGTCTATTCTCAAAATTCTCAACTTCTCTGACGACCTCTTCAGGTATTTCATCTTCTTCCGAGTCTATGTCCTTTTGTTGCGTTGTTTCGTTGCAAGTCACAGTCGTTGGTTCATCGTCAAGATAAGTAATAGTAATGCTGTCTAAAATAGAGTAAATGATAGAGAAAATAATAAGCGAGATATATATGATAAACTGAAATGCCTTGATTAAATTCAAAATTGTTTGAAACATCGGAGCTCTTTTCGAAATTAAAGACAACGCGGAAAGAAAATCAACTAGTAAAGTAAACTAAAAAATGCGATGCATGCTGCTTTTGTTTAGCCTTGCTACCCTGAAGCCCTCCGGGCTCTGACGGTCCTAATTCACCCGTTGCTGAGGCGGTCTCCCCTGCTTACAGCTTGTATGGAAGGGTCTTCCTCCCCTTCCTCCTCAAAAAAACACAGCAGTCCATGTCATCATCCTCCAGGAACAAATTCTTCATGGCTGCCAATGCCTCATCTTCTTCTGACCCATATATAATATCTGCCGGTTGGAAGGTCTGCTCCAAGCTAGGTATCGGAAACTCCAAAGGATAGTAGGGGCCGCGCCATGGTGGCGACCAGTTCTGGAATTCCTCCCAAGTATAGCCATACCCTAAGCCAAAGGTAGTGCCATGCTTTTTCCGTTTGATAGGTTTAGTGATCCCCTGAAGATTTTTACCGAATCCTTTTCCGGGCTCGTACCCACACCAATTCAGGATACTTTCGATCTTGTTGTCCCACCACTTGTCTTTGTCTACAGCATTGACCCTTTCGATGCAGTGGTCTGTCTCTCCGCCTATTCTCCTTCTGCCCCCGATCATTGGGAAGGTCTGGCGACTATATATGGGGTTACTACCATCGCCATGGATGATCATTTCTTGGTGATTCCATTCGAACTTTACCGCCTGATGCAGGTTTGATTCTACGGCTCTGGTAGCGTGGATCCAGAGGCGTCCTAATAGCAAGTTATAGGATGCCGGGACGTCTATCACTTGGAAGTCGACGTCGAACCATGTTGGCCCCATTTGCAAGCACAGGCTGATTTCTCCATTAGTAGATATCTGGGACCCATCGAAGGCTTTGATATTGATAGCCCCGTCTTTGATCTCGTGTAGGCCTTTCCCCAAAGTTCTGAGAGTTACAAGCGAACAGATGTTGAGGCTCGATCCCCCATCGATCAGAACCCTGGTGATGAAATAATCTTCGCATTGCACGGTGATGTGTAGTGCCTTGTTGTGGCCCAAACCTTCTGGCGGCAATTCGTCTTCGTGGAAGGTTATTTTGTGGCTCTCCAGCACTTGTCCCACCATATTCGCCATTTTACCCCCGGTTATATTGCTGGGCACATAGGCTTCACTTAGTATCTTCATTAAGGCATTCTTGTGAGCGTCTGAACTCTTCAGAAGGGCCAGGATAGATATCTGTGCCGGTGTTTTGTTCAACTGTTCAGCGACCGAGTACTCCTTAGCCTGTATTTTCCTCCAAAGATCGTTTGGTCCTGTCTCAATGGGACGTCCCATGGCTTGCTTACCGGATTTGGCTAGGTGCTCTAGGGTGTAGACCCTCCCTGTTCTAGTCATTCCTTGCGCGGCAATTGTTTCTCCTGTCCTGGTCTTTCCTTTCCTCCTGGCTGCGGTAGTGTAATCCCATGGTACGGCATTTGAGTGGAATGGCGCTATGTCAGTCATTGCCACTGGAATAGGCACCCTTGGTGGTAACACAGCAACTTTAAAGGGTGTAGGTGCCTTTGGGACTCCAAATTCAACCTCGATTGTCCCGGACGCCTTTGCAGAAGGAGGCACTTCAAGTTCAAGAGGTATAGACATATTTACTTCGTCGTCCCTGGAGGGCTGGTTCTGCACAATAATTGGGTTAAGGGTAACTGCCGGTTTCATTGGTTCATCCCCTTCGTCAATCAAACCTATTGACCTTTGGGGTCCCAATCATCCTCGATCTCGATCATATGAATGTCTCCACCTTTGTGGTCAGGCAGGGGGTTGTTACGAACATTAGGAGCGGGCTCCTTTGCTACAATGACCTTGTTGTCGATCAGGGACCGAATCTTATCTTTCAATGAACGGCACTCGTCAAGGGTGCATCCTTTCATGCCGGAATGATACGCACAGGTCTTGTTGGGGTTGACCCACTTGGAGGGATTTTCTGGAGCTTTGGCTGGGATGGGAGTGACGTAACCAGCAGCTTTAAGTCTTTTATATAGCTGGTCAATTGGTTCAGCGATGGCTGTGTATTGTCTGGGAGGTTTACGGTCAAGATTTGTTCTGGGTCTTGGAAAATTTTGACGGGTGGGTGGTGATTGGTAGTGAGAGGGTTGAGCGTTATAAGCTTGGTAAACAGGTGCTGGTGGGTTGATATGTGAGAGGTGGAGAGGACTGGTAAACGGGAGGTGGATAGGAGGGTGCAGGTGCTTGGTAATTTGGGATAGGCTGATATGTAAGTGGAGCTGATGGGTAAGTGTGGTACTTTGGTGGTGATTTGGCTCCCTGTGCGACCATCACGGCGCTCACATCTTTCTTCTTGGATGCGCCACCAGTTTGTAAAGCCTTATTGGTGGCTTGCAATGCTTCAAGATTTGTAACCATACCATTCTTAATGCCCTCTTTGATTCTTTCTCCGAGTTTGATGATATCAGAGAACTTTTGACCCTCGATCAACATCAACCTCTCGTAATATTGGGGATCCTGATCCCGGATAAAGAATCTATTCATTTGCTCTTCATCTAGGGCTGGCCTGACCTTTGCAGCTTCTGACCTCCAACGAGTGGTGGGTTTATTTTCAAATTCTGTATGTAGAATACATCCGGTGCATTCTCTGTATTGAATCGGAATCTATCCATGAAGTCTGATGCCATACCTACCCAACTCGTCCACTTCTTGGGGTCCTGACTGATGTACCAGGATAGTGCATCTCCCTTTAAGCTCCTCATGAAGAGCTTCATACGGATCTTCTCATCTCTTCCAACCTCAACTAGCTTATCACAATAGGTCCTCAGGTGGACTCTGGGATCTCCTGTTCCATCAAACATTTCGAACTTGGGAGGTTTGTACCCCTCCGGAAGTTCAACATCTGGTTCAATGCACAAGTCCTCGTAATTCAACCCTTCAATGCCTTTGTTACCTTCTACGCCCTGAACTCAGCTGGTTAACTTCTTGAGTTCTGCCGCTAAGTTCCTGATAAGGGAGTCCTTGTCATCAGACTCAGGTGCATTTGAGATTGGTTGGGTGTAGTGGGGTATAGTATCCATGTAAATAGGAGTGTTGTGGAGATGGTCATTTGTGGTGTTCAGTGGCTCGGGAATGAGTAGTGGAGCGCTATTTGGAGTGTGGCATATGTTGCAGTGTAGGGTATGAGTGGGTTGTATCTGTGGTTGTGGGGTATTTTGTGGAGGTGCGGGATTTTGGGTGTTGACATCAGGAGCGGTGAGGGAAAATGATAGGTTCGCCAAATTCCGAACCTGATCCAGTTCTTCTCGGAATTTCAACAGCTTTTGTTCCAGTTGTGCAGTAGTTTCCTTAGCAACCGGGGTACCCTGAGGAATCTCAATCTCCTTTCTGGCACTTGTATCTCCCATTTTACCTTTGTTCTTGTTCCGGACAGGACTCGGAGGAGGAGGAGGTGGAGGGCCCTTGGATCTTGTGGAGTATGCTGATGGTGCCAGAATGCACGAACTAACCTTTGGGGAGGGGAACAAAAAATAAAAAGAAAAACAAAAAGGTGACAAGTTAGTGCGGATCATGAGGAAAAAATATTGCGGTATTTAAACACGTTGTGCGGAAAGATATAAATCGCGTCCTAGTTTAGGTGCCTCGTTGTGCCCGAGGTAGGCCTAACGACAAATAGTTTTGGAGAACTTATAATGCTAAATGCCTCATTTTATTGATAAAAATAAGACGAATCCAAAACGACTCTAAATAACAGAAAGTAAACGTCACTAGTGGCCATTGGCCTTATTACATCATTAAAGCAAAATGAAGGACTCCCAACTACTTGGTCCCAGAAGGACCTTCCCCAGATTTGGCATCCTTGTCTCCCTCGAACAGCTCCACCAACTTGCATAGTCCTAGCAGTAAGTAGGCTCGGGGCAGATGTCCGCCTGCATTTCCTTCAGCGTTTTGGCAGTCCTCAATCCTCTTGATGAACTTTCCTTCCAGCTCCACTAGACCCCGCTCCAAATACCCTAGCCGGTTGTTGGCGCTGACAGCCATTTTTTTCCACTCCTCGATCAATTTCTGATGGGCTTCTTGTATTTCCCGATCCTCACTTTCACACTCTCGAATTCTCTTGCGTAGTTGATTATACTTAACCCGTGCTTCAGCGTGCTTGTCAATAATTCTGTGACCTCAAACGAACCCCGTCTGACCCATGCCATTGTCTTCTAACCAACCCGAATAATGCGGCACACAACCGGCGTGGTACCTGTCTGGCTCAATGGATTCTTTCCCCAAAACGATTTTGCAATGCCACAAATGCTGAGCTTGGCACCTGTGAGGGCTATCATCGTCCTGGAAATCGGCCCTGAGGTGACTCGTTTTATCGACCCTTGGTATGATTTGTTTTCTTCCAGCTTGCCTCATGGCTCAGAGAGGAACGTAAGGATAAGTCCCTCTCAAACCAATCAGTATGAGAAATGGTGCGTCTCGAGATCGAACAATGAATTCATCTGTGGGGAACCACTGAAACATCCATTGCACCTGGTCTTCTTTCAGATTTTCGAACAATTCTACCCATCCTCTGGCGTCCTCCGGCTGAGCAAACATTTTAGGCATATAATTCATACGCCTTGGCTAGTGGAAGGCGATATGATCATCCCAATCTCTGCGTAGGATCTCTTGTCGGTATTCTCCTTTCTGGAGGTGTTCCATGAGCCAAAGCTGAAGCAATAAGTTGCAACCCTCAAAATGACTGCCTTGTTGTTGACACTTGTTCAAGGCGCGGTATATCTCGGCGACGATCATGGGCACTATGCTGAAAGTTTGCCCACCAATCCCTTCCATCAGAGTTTTGGTTACCATGGCTAGTCTGGTGTGGATCCTAGCCTTCTTCATAGGGAACACGATCATCCCCAAGAAGCAAAACATGAAAACAAAGACCCTTCTATGGACATGCCCTAATGAGGTAATAGCAAATTCTTCTGAATAGGTACGGTATGACTTGCTATGGCCGTACCTTTCGTATAGATAGTCAAATGGGATCTAGGAGTCTTTCAAACATGTTAAGTCAGGGTTTTTCTTCAGTCCCATCATCTTAAAAAAAACCCTTCCTTTGCGATTTTCTGGCATAAGAAAACCCGGAGTCTCCCAAGGAATTCCAGCTAAACCCCCTATCTCTTCAAGTAAAGGAGTCATTTCAAGATCACCAAAGCGGAACACAGATTTGTCACTATCCCAGAACAATGTTGCAGCCTCTATGATTCTGTTGTTAGGCTGAATCTCTAGGAGAGAAGGCAGATTCCCTAAGTACTTGCGGACGAGTGTTTGATCACTAGAATGGAGATCGTTCCACCAATTCAGCAGCCTTGGATGAATGTTGGTTACCATGCCAAATCTGGGGATCTCGTGCCTCATTTTCTGCAAAACAGAGTGTTAGGCCCTTACCCCCACCGGACTCGACTATTTAAATCAATAATTAGCATAGCAAGTACTTAAGTTCTCCAAATAAATGCACAGAACATGGAGGCGTCCGTTTGGGTTCCAAGGAAACCCAGTGAACATTGGACAAGGCTATCTTAATGAGCCATTATGTGGACAACATAACTGACTCGGCTATGTTTGACCATGATGCATGTACGATTTAAAAGGAATAAGGTTTCTATTTTGAAGTGCTAGACTGGTACCCTTGAGCGGACAACTCAAGAGGGAAAGGCACGGAACCGTCGACTACACCGTTGATCGACTGGTTTTACCGCAAATATGCCTTTGCCAAATTTAGGGGGTGATAGTATTGGAAGTGCGCAACTAATCATTATAAGCGTTGCTATAGTATTTGTTTAGCACGACTGGAATATGATGTTGAAAAATGCAGTTTACAAGAATGAAAAATATTGTCATGTATTTTCACGTTCATACAATAAAGTTTACAATGATTGCTCGGAAATTACAACAGCATTGATGGAAAAGCAGTAAATGAAAGTAATTAAAGGAAAAAAGAAACAAAAGAAACAGGTCAGTTTCAAATAAAGGCATTAAACAAAAGCAATAAAGAAAGCGGTAAAGTCACATATAGCATGCAATGGTAAAAGACTAAAGAATCCCCAGCAGAGTCGCTACGCCGTCGACGCCCCCTTTTTCCTCGCGGAATCAGGTCCACGACATTCGGGAGGACAACTCTTTTCCCGCTTTGGGAATTGGGTTTTGAGATTTTGGAGAGTCGCCACCTAATGATTATAGTGCATTAGGACACTTCTAGAAAAATTAAAGATGAAGACCAGAGTTTTGGGTAAGGGCTTGAAATTATCTCGAGGGGAAGGTGTTAGGCACCCCTCAAGATCCACTAGTGTGGTTCCCGGCCATGCTACAATTGTGACTTTAAATGCAAGTGCAAATAAACAAGTACAAGAAGCACAAAAGATTAAAAGAAGTGCTGAATTTTTGAAAGGAGCAGTTTGATAAAAAAAAATGTGCAAGTAGAGGGAGGGAGTCAAGTACTTAGTGCGAATAACCCGAAAATCATGTGAGAAACAGAAATCAAAAGTGCAATAGCTTTTAAGATTCAAAAAATTGTTAAACTAATAAAGAGGGAGAAGGGGGTCCTAGGCTTATACATTACATGGATCATTCGCACAACACTGGTATCCTATTGTACGCAATGTGTTATTGTGTAATCATCATCTCCATGTCTACCCTTCCCACCCGTTGAGGTATTAAAGCGCGGAACGGTATCGTTTACTTATCGCATGCTACTACCCGTCCCAATCCTATCAGTCCTGGGGTATTAGGACTTCTAATCCTAAAGGGAAAAGAAAAGGATGGGGGCCTTTGTGGAGTTTAAAGGATAAAAATTCTAGCTCGACATTCAAAACAAGTATCAAGTAAAAGGGGAAGAACAAACAAGCAAACAAGGCTCAGATTAACCCCAGAAGTCAAATCATCATATAGTTTAGCATGCCTTGACAAATACTGATTTGGTCTTAGATTAAAATTAAGCAGCGAGCGGACTGGTTCAACACATATATTTAGACAGAAAGTCTGCATTAGGCAACTCGGATACAGTTGTCAGGGACTGACCCAATGATTACTTAACCAACCTTTTGTTTATGAGTTGAAATAAAACTAGGCATAGGATCTATTGATTTCAGGAAAAAGATGCAAAAGAGTTACCAGTAGTTTCAGAAAAGATGCAGACTGATTAAAAGGTTTTCGAGTTTCAGGAGAGTGCAGATTGATTATAGGAAAAGGTTTACCAATCTTAGCGGGTTTCAGAAAAGAGGTAAAAAAAATTACCAGTTTTAGTAAAGTAGACACGAATTTTAGCAATTGATACTGTTTTAGAAACGAAAGAGGCTGTTAAAAACGAGATTTCCTATAGGCATGCTTTCTACACGTTTACTGATTTTAATACCTTTTCAGACATTAATAGAAGTCTTATACACATGATGTCTATATGCAACTTTATTATTAAACCTACAAACGGTTTGCCTAATGACATTTGTGTATGCAGAAATGCAAGAGCCTATAAACATGATCTCTATATGCGTAATTACAGAACATGAGTGTTAAATCTTATAGACATGCTTTCTAGGTGATTTGGGGTGAAGTTAAGTGTTAAATCCTATAGGCATGGTCTCTATATGATTGAATCAGTATTAAAGACCCTATAGGCAGGATTTCTAATTTGATAAAAAATAATATCCTAAATCATGATTTCTACCCCTTGGATGCAAGAAAGTAAAGACCCCTCCCACACCCTTTTACTATACTCCCCGAGTTTCATACAAGTTATTACAACCCAATAGATCAAACTGGAAATTAAAAGTACATCAAGAACTAACAGCTAGATCCGAGCAGCCTAATTCAACCTTAATGTCTAATAATATGCGATTGAGCCACTTCCGGGACCCAGATTTCCAAAGCCTTCTCTTTATCCAAGGTGTTTCAAAGTTTCAGGGAATCTCAGGGATTCCAGGCATTACTTACACCCAGGATACCATTAGAATTAGAATATTGCAGTGTGGAAGAGCCAGCTCTCAGGCATCCAAGTTCAGAGGGAGCTCAGGGGTCAGAAAGCATGGCTTGCGAGAGAGGGGCAGAACTTATAGCTAAGAGTAAGTGCAAAGTGAAAGGGGAATTGGGGAGCCATGACAGGTTGTGGTCATACCTAGCCACAAAGTAGGATGGCACACCCCTGACCGCTTGTTTGGTTGAACAAGTTAGGAGCAGGCCCTTGAAGGTCAGACCAAGGTCTGGATAGTGATTAGGACACTATCAGACCCAAGCCCAAGGCTCAGACACATAAAAGGGGAAAAGGGAATGGGCATTGATTGAGTTCGGGATTCAAAGAATCCAGTTCAGGATCATAGACAGCAATATTGGAGTGCTGTTATGCCCTGAACCATAACTCACATACAAAGGGTAAAGGGTAAGGGAATTCATAAAGTATCAAATTCATGACAAACAACTGATTGCATACATAATTTAAATACTGAACTATAAAGGAAAGGGGAAACATGTGACAATATGCTAGAAACAAATGTCAACTAAAAGAAGTAGGCAAAATTAAACACATTGTTGTTGAGGCATGTAAACTAATTGAGACATACCAGTAAAGAAGCAAAAGAGTGCAGAAGAAAGTAGTGTAAACAAAGTCCACAGCAGCATAAGTATCAGAAAGAGAGAGAGTTTTAAGTGAGAGTGAATTGTGAACTCAGATTGTGTTCTGTGTTCGTGTGTGTTCAAAGAGAAGGGAGGAGAGTATTTATAGTATGAAAGTCGTGAGAAATAAGGTAAGAAAATAATTAAAGTCTGATTTTCAATCAATCATATAAGACTCCCTTTAATTAAGGGATTCAAATTCAAACGGGTAAAACAATTAAGGGAAGGGATTTTGAAAGAATATTTTCCCAGCAGTATAATAAAGGGTAAGTACATAGAAGCTATTTAAGGAAACAAACTAATAGTACACGGTTTGTAAAAAAAGGAAAGGGAATCAATCAGTAAAACTAAAATTACATGCTTACTCGAATGAATCAGGTCGAGAAAAAGGATAAAGAAAGGTTCACTTAGGGAAAATCAAGAACAATCAAGTAAACACCATCAAAGGGATTCAGAATCAATTAGTAGTTGGCAAAACCTTTCGAAAGAAGAGTTCTCATATATAAAGTACACAAACATGTGAATCAAGAAGAGACTGTCGAGTTATGTAAAAGAGAGAGGAGTTCAGAATCATAAAAACTCAGAATCATAAGCAAAAAGATACAAGTTCAATTTGCAGACTCATAGTGAGTCTAAGAGTCCAGGGTCCCAAAGTGGAGCCTTAACTCGAACACGAGGAATCAAAATCATCAAAGGAAACCACCAAATCCCAGGGTTTCAAAATTGAATCAAACATGGAAGTGAGAAAGCAAGCCATTTGCTTCAGAGTCTCCACAAGACAGATATGATAGCATGTTGAATGACAAAGGAAGAAGAATCATGAAGAACATATTTTGAGAAAACTCGGGACCTAAACAAGTTCAGAAGAAAGAGATAATACAGACGTGAACACAAGTAGATGAAGCATGTAAGAACATGAACAGAGTCCAGTAAACAAAAATCAAATAACTTAACAGTAAACTCACATAGTAAAAGAGCAGAGAAAACATAGCAAAGTTTAACGAGAGTAACATGCATAGTAGAAAAGAAAAGGTAGAAGACAGTACATGCGTAATAAAGAAATCACATGAGCAGGGTATGAACAAACACACATAAAGAAAGAAGAAGAAATATCAGAAAGATTTTTCCTAAAAATCCTTTCAGAAACCCTAAAATTGAAGAGAAACGATTTTGAAAAGAAGCTT
Organism: Nicotiana attenuata; assembly: GCF_001879085.1. Lineage (NCBI taxonomy): Eukaryota > Viridiplantae > Streptophyta > Magnoliopsida > Solanales > Solanaceae > Nicotiana > Nicotiana attenuata. The sequence goes on from NW_017670623.1 coordinate 320,841, forward strand.
TTGGGGAAAACACCTTAGATGGCAAGAAAAACATAGATATCGTATAGATCTAGACAAATAATGATGAAAGAACCTTGAATGGCTTAGGGTTTCGGAGAAACCCTAGAAATGAGAAAGGCTTGGAAACAGGTCCGATCTCGAGTAGAGGTCAAGAGTCAGGTCCCTGAGCCTTGGATATGCCGGAGCAAGGCCGGAGATGGCCGGAAACCTCGAATCGGTGAAGGTCTGAGTGAAGACCTTCGAAGTCTGGCCTCGATCCTTCGAGCATCAGGCATGTAGGAGCAGTAGGAGGGGAGTATAGGGTTTCCATAGCCTGAGAAGCCATGGATTCCGGTGAGTTTTGGGGTGAGGATGACGAGAAGCCGCTAGGGTTAGGGGAAGGGTCGAGAGAGTCTGAGAGATGAGAGGATCCAAAGGCGGCTACCAAAAGAAAATGAGAGGATTAGGGCTGGGTTAGGTAGATTAAAAAGAAAAGAGGAGATCGTGACCGCTGATCAGATTGATCAACGGTCTGGATTAAAAGAGCCTTGGGTCGGGTAGGATAAACGGGTTATTGGGTTGGGTTAGACGGGATTGGGCTGGTCCGATTTTAAGCTTGAAATTGGGCTAAAAATTGAAATGTAAATGGGGATACAATTGAAATGAATTGGGGCTATATTTTAAATAGCCAGTTTTTCCTTTTTATTTAAGAAAATAGTAAAAAATGATTTTAAAATTAAATTAAAAGTACTGAGTCAGTAAATAACATATAAATATTAATTTAAAAATATTGGAACCAATTTTACAATTATAAAACGCAGTTAATCTTAAGATAGGCTAAACTTGCGATTACATGTAATTTAACTTAAAAACTACCAAATAATTTTATAAAAATATGCAAAAATCACCTTAATTATATTTTGGTGTAAATATGAGAATGAAAATAAATTATTCACCAAACATGATAGTTTGGGAATAATTATTGAATTTTCTACCATTAAAATAGACAATAAATTGGTTTTAAAATCTTAAAAATAAGGAAAAAAAATACCAAAACTCTTGGGCATGCTTATATATTCATGTATATGTTATTTTGAAAGTATTTTGGGTATATATAAAATACTCAGGGAAAAATTGGGTATCAACACTCACCCCTCCATGATGGCCACCATAGGGAGAGGAGTGGCAAGCCTCTAAAATGCTCAATTGTTCACCTTCCGGGACACATCTTCTAATCACACAATCCGTGCAAATTTTAAACAAATACGGATCATCCCAATAAAAATCCAAGGTATCCCGCTTGAGTTTCTTCCTTTGGTTAGAGGAGAGCTCGCACGGGACATTTCCGGTCACAATGAAGTTGGCGATGTCCGCGAACCATGGCATGTCACACATTGAAATGGAAAGAAGTTGCTCGCCGGGGAATGTATCATTTATCTCAATGCCGTCACATGGCCTCCCTTCTTCCTCCAACCGGGACAAATGGTCCGCAACTTGATTCTCACTTCCCTTCCGGTCCACTATTTCTAAGTCAAATTCTTGAAGAAGTAACACCCTCTCATCAATCTTGCTTTAGAATCCTTCTTGGTCATCAAATACCTAAGGGCGGCATGGTCCGTGTGCACAATCACCTTGGCCCCCATAAGATAAGGTCGAAATTTCTCCATTGCAAATACAATGGCCAATAACTCCTTCTCCGTCACCGTGTAATTTCGTTGAGCTTCATTCATCGTTTTACTTGCATAATACACGGGATGGAATATTTTGTTGACCCGTTGACCTAACACCGCTCCTACCGCAACATCACTTGCATCACACATAAGTTCGAAGGGCAAACTCCAATTAGGTGCGGTGATGATAGGAGTTGTGGTCAACTTGTGCTTTAAAGGTTCAAAAGCCTCCATGCATTTTTCATCAAAGATAAACTTGGCATCTTTCTCTAGCAATTTGCAAAGTGGATTCACAACCTTCGAGAAGTCTTTAATAAACCACCGGTAGAACCCAGCATGCCCAAGAAAGCTCCTCACCCCTTTGACGGAGGTAGGGGGAGGAAGTCTCGAAATCACCTCGATTTTTTCCTTATCCAACTCAATTCCTTTTTTTGAGATCTTGTGACCCAACACTATACCTTCTTCAACCATAAAATGGACTTTTTTCCCAATTGAGAACAAGGTTAGTTTCTTCGCATCGAGCCAATACCCTATCTAAATTCACCAAGAAATCTTTAAAAGAGTCACCAACCACGCTAAAGTCATCCATGAAGACCTCCAATATGTCCTCCACCATGTCGGTGAAAATAGCCATCATGCAACGTTGGAAGGTCGCCGGAGCATTGCACAACAACGGCATCCGGGAGAAGGCGAATGTACCATAGGGGCATGTAAAGGTGGTCTTCTCTTGGTCCTCCGGGGCAATTAAAATTTGATTGTAGCCCGAGTACCCATCCAAAAAACAATAGAAGGCTCGCCCCGTAAGGAGATCAAGCATTTGATCGAGGAATGGCAAGGGAAAATGATCCTTGTGGGTCACCTTGTTGAGTTTCCGGTAGTCCATACAAACTCTCCACCCGGTAATGGTCCGAGTGGGAATAAGCTCATTGTTGTCATTAGTCACCACCGTCATCCCTCCTTTATTTGGCACACATTGGACCGGAGATGTCCATGAACTATCCGAGATTGGATACACCACACCCGCATCAAGCCATTTGATCACCTCTTTCTTCACCACCTCTTGCATTGCTTCATTAGCCTCCTTTGATGTTCCAAGGAAGGCTTTGCATCATCCTCCAAGATAATCTTGTGCATGCAAAACGCGGGGCTTATTCCTCGAATGTCCGCCAAGGTCCATCCAATTGCCCTTTTTCGCCTTTGTAGCTCCTCCAAAGTGGCCTCAACCTGCAAGTTAGTAAGGCAAGAAGAAAGAATAATCGGAAGAGTTGAATTAGAGCCTAGAAATTCATACCTGAGGTATGGAGGAAGGTCTTCAACTCCAACACCGGCGGCTCCTCAATTGATGGCTTTGTTGGTGGAGTTTTCTGGTTTTCAAGATCCAAAGACAACTTTCTAGGCTCATAAGAATACGAGCCCATCCCATGTAAAGCATTGACACACTCCACCCAGTGTGCATCATCATTATCATCAAGGTTTAGGAGCACGGCCTCAAGGGGGTCCTCCACGTTGATCATGGCACTTGTGTCATCCACAATCTCAGTTGTGACTATGTCCACAAATGAGCACACCTCGGTGCTATTGGGCTGCTTCAAAGATTTGCAAACATGAAAAACCACCTTCTCGTCCCCCACACGAAATGTCAACTCACCCGCCTCAACATCAACCAAAGCCTTCCCCGTAGCTAGGAAAGGTCTCCCAAGAATGATCGGGACTTCAAAGTCCACTTCACAATCCAATATAACAAAGTCGGCCGGCAAAATGAATTTATCAACCCGGACAAGAACGTCATCAATTATACCCAAAGGCCGCTTCATCGACCGATCCGCCATTTGAAGTCTCATTGAGGTTGGCCTAGGTTTCCCGATTCCCAAAGTCTTGAAGACCGAGTACATCATCAAATTTATGCTAGCCCCCAAATCACAAAGGGCCTTGGAAAAATCCGCCCTACCAATAGTGCAAGGGATAGTAAAAGCTCTGGGGTCCTCAAGTTTCGGGGCTATAGAATGCACTAGTGCACTCACTTGATGGGTCATTTTTATTGTTTCACAATCCATGGAGCACTTCTTCGTGACCAAATCCTTCATGAATTTTGCATAGCCCGGCATTTGTTCAAGTGCCTCCACCAAAGGCACATTGATTGTAAGGCTTTTCATCATCTCTATGAACTTTTTGAATTGATTGTCACTCTTTTGCTTTGCTAACCGTTGAGGATAAGGTAGGGGTGGTCTACGCAAAGGTGCATTTACTTTGGGCACCACCGGCTCGGGTATCTCAATCACGTGCTCCCTAGACGGGTTCACGGCTTCTTGTGTTTCCACCTCGACCTCATAACAACCTACCCTCACCTCATTGTTCACATTTGCCTCAACCACATCATCATCAATCAAAGGACCCACATCTTTTTGAAACACAACATCATCATTCACAACTTGATTTTCATTCGAGGCATGCACATCACCGCCTATCCCACTTCTTGTTTTCACCGCCATCACATAATGGGGCTAATCCAGGAACATGGACCTTATTCACCGATGGCTCATCTAACGTGAAAGGTGAAGGATTAAGAATTGTCTTAGTACCACCTACGGGTGAGACTATTAGGCAAGCTATTAAATGTCATTCCATAACTAACAGTGAAGCGGAGTATGAAGCTGTGATTGCAGGTCTAGAATTAGCACGAGAACTTGGTATAAATCAAGTGGTGATCAAAAGTGATTCGCGACTCGTGGTTAATCAAATGCTGGGGACTTACACGGCTAGGGAAGCAAGGATGCAGCAGTACTTGGAAAAGGTACGGGAACTAATAAAGCAATTCCAAACTTGGAAGGTCATACAAATATCAAGGGATGAAAATGGTGAAGCAGATGCCTTAGCCAATCTCACATCTGCAGCTGATGTGGCGAATGACGCAAACGCCTCAGTTATACATTTATTTCATTCAGTTCTCGAACCTGATAAGAATGAGGTAAACTTTAATAATTTAACTTAGGATTGGAGGAACAAAATTGTTGCTTTTTTACAGTATGGTACCGTCCCTGATGACAAGAGACAAGCGCATGCACTTCGAAAAAAGGCTGGTCGTTACTATTTAAAACAGGGGAACCTTTATCGTAAAATGTTTGGTGGTCCCTTAGCAAGATGCCTCGGACCTTCACAAACGGAGTATGTGATGAGGGAGATACATGAGGGGCACTGCGGGAATCACGCAGGAGGAAGATCACTGGTGAGAACTCTGATTAGAGCAGGGTATTAATGGCCCAAAATGCAAGAAGAAGCGGAGAGTTTCGTGGCTAAATGTGACAAATGCCAGAGGTATGGTAACAATATGCACAGACTAGCAGAATTATTACATCCAGTCATTACGCCATGGCCGTTTATGAAATGGGGAATGGATATAGTAGGACCATTACCTCAAGCAATAGGACAGGTAAAGTTTCTTCTCGTACTTGCCGATTATTTCACTAAATGGGTGGAGGCAGGAGCATTTAAACAGGTACGTGAAAAGGAAGTTAAAAATTTTATTTGGCAAAATATCATCTGCCGATTTGGTGTACCAAAGGAAATCGTATGCGACAATGGCCCTCAATTTATCAGAGCTCAAGTCACAGAGTTTTTTGAGAGTTGGCAAATTAAAAGGATTACATCTACACCTTCACCCAGTGGGTAATGGGCAAGCAGAATCAACGAACAAAGTTATAATCAACAATTTAAAGAAACGATTAGAGGAGTCAAAGGGTAATTGGCCTGAAGTGTTACCCGGAGTTTTATGGGCATATCGCACAACAACAAAAACCTTCTCTTTGGTTTATGGAGCTGAAGCACTAATCCCGGTTGAAATAGGAGAACCAAGCATAAGATTCTCACAAACAACACAAGAATCAAATGATGAGGAAATGCAAGTCAGCTTAGATTTGTTAGAAGGCAGGAGAGAAGCTGCATTAATAAGAATGGCAGCACAAAAACAAGTGATCGAACAATATTACAACAGGAAAGCACGCCTGAGATACTTCAAAATTGGGGACTTCGTACTTAAAAAGGTTTTTCAATCTACAAAGGCAGCCAACGCGGGTAAACTAAGTCCAACCTGGGAAGGACCCTACAGAGTTCGAGATATTGCAGGAAAAGGAGCATATGAATTGGAAACAATGGACGGGAAGGTGCTTCCTTCACATTGGAATGCAGTACATTTGAAGAGATACTATTTCTAAGGACAAACCCACGGTCACGTATCACCATGTTAAATTATATTTTGAGTTATTACAATTTTACTAACGATTTTAGATGATATGCAAAACGCTAACCCATACTAAATGATGAATCACGACCTGTAAGGCAAAATGGAATAAACTAAAATTCCTAGCCCAGGGTTACAATTATTCTGATAGAAGTATACACGGGTTAAGCAGTCTTCATCTATAATCGCACCCCCGAGTCTCGTATGTATTTCCTTTTCAGGAAAAGGACCAGGTGAAGGAGACTATCAAGTGCTCGAGGCTTCATACTTCAACACTCAAACACTTGCGGGACTACATAGTATATACAGTCACGTGTATAAAAAAGGCAAAGAAGATTTAGAAAATCAAGCCTAGAAGAATCAAGTACAGAGTGAAAGTTACGAAGTCGTGGCATTCACATCATAGTATTCTTTCCCATGAGAACAATGGAATTCATCATAGTATTCTTTCCCATGAGAACAATGGAGTCACCTCTCAAACTCTTCCTAATGTTCTGGAGCTAAGGGGATCCATGTACCCCAAAACGGTTAGAGTAAGACTATGTACTAAAACGGGTTATAAGGAAACCCTGTATCTATTGTTCTTCTTTTGTATAAATCTGTTACAAGGAAAACAGTTACGAGAAAGTTATAGATGTAATTCAAATACATGTAAAGTATTACTCAAAACTTGTCAAGGTTCAGAAATAAAAACTTGTCAAAGTTATTGCAAAAAACATGTGTGTTCCTATTTCTTTTATCGTATGATAACACCATTATGAAGTTGAGACGTCTTCTTCATTAAGTGTCAAAATATAAAAGGGCCCTCTTTTATAAAACTCATGTTATTTAGTCATGAGATTAACAGAAGCATTTTTCAAAGAACAAAAATGCAGACTATTCTTTAAGTCCTTGAAAATAGAAGGCAAGAATAGAACAGATGGAAGTTTAATGATAATAAAAACTTCTTAATATTTAAAAACTAGAGACTAAGTATAAACTCAGTCATCGAATTGTTTAATGCCCCATAACAAGACTTGGGGACTTGTACTTCTAAAATCAACCCTCAAGTGATAGTCAAGGGTTTGATTACAAAAACTCTCAAAAAATCCAAGAACTCTAAACATGGTTTTCCAAACAGGTACCTGCAAAAAGGGAATTTAAAACAAATGTAAATTTTTTCACTAAGAGGAAAGGACTGAAGAAGGATCATCAGCGGGCTCAACTGGAATAGCATCGTCAACAGAAACGGGTTGATCTTCAACCGCAGCAATTTGAGTATCAATAGACGAAGCCTCAACTTGACATGCAGCAAGGGGCACGGTTGAGATTGAAGAAGGTACATCACCCGAGGCAGTTTCAGTGTTCATGGGGACTTCAACTGCAGAAGTTTCACCCACGGGAGCATCAACTCTAAGAACTTCACCCACGGGAGCATCAACTCCGGGGACTTCAGCTTCGAAAACATCTATCGCGGGTGAAGGGAAATCCAGTGGTTGTTGAGCCTTTTCAATGGTCTCCATCACCTTAGCTAAGTCTGACTCCAAATTAAAATTTTCTTGGCTAGCTTCAACCAAGGCATCACGACGAGAGTTCAGAAAAGCCCAGCACACATCAACTGCAACCTTATCTTCAAGAAGCTCATAATCTCTTTCCCAAGCAGCAATTTCATTCTCGAGACCTTCATTTTCATCCAGAGCTGAGTTATAAGAGGCTTGGAGAGAGGCATGAGATTTTTCCAAGACCTGCACCTTGTCTTCAGAAGTTCGTAGATCTGCTTGTGTCTGAGTCAAACTCTGCATCAGATCCCCAGCATAAACCTCTTTTTGATTCAACGGAGCTTTCAACTCGTTAATTTCCTTATTTGCCTTAGTCAATTGCTCTGAGAAAGAAGCCTCGAGACGCTCTTTTTCTCGCTCTACTTGACTTGAAGAAGCCCTGATGACTGCAAGCTCTGAAGATAAGGCTCTCACCTGCTGTTCCAGGTTATTCTTGTTCTCTTGCAAATCTTCTATAGTGATTTGTGCACTATCAAATGAACCCTTCCAACTAGCTGCCTCCAACTGAAATTCACGAGCTGCCCTCTCTGAATCAAGAACTGCCTTTTTAGAGTCACGTGCCACCTTCTCTAATAGAGAAACTCTACTCATTAGCTCTGTACCAATAAGGTTGGCCTGAAAATAATACGGGAAGAAAACTAGAATTCTAGAGAAAAAAAAATTCTGCCAAAGTAAAGAGAGAAGGAACATACCTTCAAAGTGGAATGAACTATGTCGTTCATCAGAGTCAGACAGCTATGGCTATTCATTTTTTCCTTCTCAATTGGGCCTATCAAAGGCTCTAGCCAAACATCTGCCCGACCAGATTTCCTCAAGAGACTGTTGTTGGCAGGAACTTCGATAGTCACGCTCCTCATAGCAACACTTCTACTCGTAAAACCCACTTCTGTATTATGGGTAATAGAAGGAGGAGCAGTAGAAGAAGTAAAAACAGTAGAGGGAGGTACGGGAGCAGATGGAACAGGTACGGAAGCAGATGGAGCAGGTAAGGAAGGAATCAAAGGCACTGTAGAAGAAGGAAGAGAAGGAATTGAAGATACGGGAGTTGAAGAGGAAGACAAGGGAGGTTCGTCCAAAACAGGTCCTAACTCACCACTCTCAAAACCACTAACGAAAAGCTGGTTAATCGACTCATGAGTGTCATGAGGAGTGACAACGTTGTCATCGGAGACAAGATTAACAGGCCCAGTAGGAGAAATATGAGGGGAAGTTTCAGTTTCATCGGAAACGATACGTCTCCTAACTCTTGGCCTTGTCATCAACGAGCCACCTTCGTCTTCTTCGTCGGAGCTGTCATCATCAGCAGTTTTTCTTTTCAGAAGAATATCCTGAGCACTTTCTAAGGAAAGTTGGGTTCCTAAACGAGAGGCCGCAACTTTATCAGCAGTAACGCCTCGAATAGCAAATCCTGACAAAAACAAGGATGAAAGTTAAAACAATGAATTTTTACATACGAGAAAGATAGAAACTCGTAGCGTGAGTCTTCACTCTCCAACCGTAAATACTGGAGATGTATGACCTAGCCTCCATAGGTGCAGTCTTCAACAATTTATCTACCCAACCACGAAAATTGGGAATGCTCTCCACAACTCCCATGGTTGCTAAAAAAAAGGGGGAAAACAAAGTTAAAGAAATTGATAAACTCGAAAGAAAGAGGTACGAGAAAGAGTAAGAAACTTACGTGCAAAATTCCACTTTTCGGGGAAGGGAACATTTTCTTCACCCACCAAACCAACTGTGGGGCAGCAACAAATCGGGCACACCAGCCACGATCCTTGTCATCTTCTGGACTCACCAACACCCTCTTACTCCTAGCCACTAAGGTGAAAACACCATTACGAAATAACCTAGGGGAGTAGAGGTGAATTAGGTGAAGGAAGGTAAAGTTAACATCTGCTAAGTTAGCCAGATGTCTTAAACAAGCCACAGCCCTCCATACCAACGGGCCAATTTGTTCGAGACATACCTTGAAAAAATGACAGAAATCAAGAATCACAGGGTTGATAGCTGGTTTAAACCCAAGAGTAAAAGCGTATGTGTAAACGAAAGAGAGTCCAACCATATATGAAGTAATCCTTTGATTTGGATTGGGGATTACAATGGAAAAATCGGCATTCCAGTGGCAATCATTGCAAACTATGGGGGCTAAAAGCTCTAAATCAAAGTGGGGAAAGCATCAGCACGATCTAGACCTGCAACTTGGCTTTGAAGTGATTGTCTATCATGGTGAAAAGAAAAATCGTTGGGAACTATCTCCTCTACCAAAGGCTCTTGTAAAGGTTCAGAGGTTTTCTTGCCCTTAGAAGATGATCTTTGGGTAAAAGAACCCTTGGTTCTAGAAGAAGAACCAGGATTAGAAGAAGGCACGGCAGAACCACCACCACGAGAAGATCCTAAACTACGAAGTCTTCCACCCCTTTTATGTCTGACAGGGGCATTGGGATAATTTTCTAAAGCAGGAGCTCTTCTAGGGTTAGGGTTCGAAGAAGACATGATGAGGAAGAAGATGACGAGAATAAAAATTTGCACAGTTCGAGTGTTTGAAAGAGTTTTTGTGTGGTTAAAGTTAGAAGGTAAAACTATATTTATAAGCAACCGTCAAAAAGTGAAAACGCAGTAATGGAAGAGTCACAATAATGGTAACTGATACTTCGTGAATAGTGGAGCTGTAAAAAAGGGCCTTAAAAAGGGGTGCAAGTTGCAGAATCAATAAGGAGTTGACACGTGTGAAGAACATTAAATAGATGTGACCCTTGAAGCATCAATCTTGTCACAACATTAATGGTGACAAAAATTCTCCTTTTATGAAATTCACTTCCCAAGTATTTGATTGACGAATAAATGGAAAGTGGGGGGACTATCTGTATTGGGAAAAATTTACTTTGCATATTAGAGATGACGTGTCATGACACGTAGACTGGTCAAACAGTCAAAGAATTAAGGTTGTTCAATATGTATGAGCAGCAATAGACATGAGCAAGTTAAACGGAAGAGACACAAACAAGTTAAACAGAAGAGACACGAGCAGTCATGCGAGACATTCAATGCTCGTATCAGTTCAATGCATTTCAAGGTCAAAGATAGTGAAGAATCAAAGGAGTGAATCTGACAGCAAATAAGAGCCCAGATTCAGCATGTAATGAGCATTAAATGCGAGAAACGTTAGAGAATATATATTTAATGTATATGATTACATATCGTAGCATTTAGAGTCATTAATTGTCCATAATTGTCTTATTATGACAAAGGTAAAGTCTATATTCCCAAAAATGGCTATAAAAGGGAAAGTCACAAACAATTGTAGACACGCAACACTATTGGAATATACTTTGATTATTTAGCTCTCATACATTGTTATTCTCAAATTCTTTTCTTTATATTCTTTTCCGATTATCAGTAACCCGTATTCTTCTAAATCTTAGCTTTGACTAAAAATCTATTTTTGGTTAAACATATATCGCTTGGCTTGTTTATTTTTTTATTTTTTGAATCTCCTTGATAATCCTGGTTCCGCCACTTAATGTACTTATGTTACGAAGATCCAGTACTGTTTCTGATGGAAAGCTTGTTGTTATTTTTGTTTTTCGTCCCTAGACCCTCATGCATAATAATGTTAATAGTATTAGCATGTTAATGCAACGTCAGTGTCAATATTTTGAAAGTTCATTTCTGTTTCCACTCCTATATGTCTTATAATTTTATTAGTATAGTCCAACCAGAAACAAACAAGTATGCAAGATTTCATCTGCCTAACACAAATTGCAGAATCACTACTTGTTGAAGAACTAAATGTTGCTTAGTGTTCTTGACAAAGTTACATAAATTTGCCTTTTTTCTGCTTTTTATGGATTTCTCAAATACTTTTTGGGGCAAATCCTTTGATGGAGTTCAATGGAATTCTTTTCTTGAAATGCTATATCCAGATAATCATATATTTCTGTTATCTGTTGACTCCCTACTATTGATCATCCTGTTAGTTGTACTAGCTTATAATATAGTATCATTGAGGAATTTTTTATGTCAATCAAAATGTCATGGACTTTCTAAGTTGTCGATTTGTTCAGCCGTTTTCAACGGATGTTTGGGATTAGGATACATAGTTTTGGGAGCATGGAAGCTTAAAGAGCAACTCCGTGATCAAGAATATCAGACTTTTCTGCCTCTACATCGTTGGATCGTGTTTCTTGTCCATGGAATTACATGGCTATTTGTAAGTTCAATCATAAGCCTATACAAGCAGCAACTTTTCCTCATAGTGAAGCTTTATTCAATCCTTGCCTTGTTGTTAGCTGGATTTTTTTGCATAATATCTGTGTGGAAATGTATTAATCATGACCATGTAATTGGAGGTGAAGTGATAGTAGATGCACTATCTTTGTTAGGAGCCATTCTTTTGATCTGTAGTGGATTTAAGGAAAGTGATGAATATGACAAGTATGGGGGTATTGATCTTTGTGATGAGACATTTTATAAGACTTTACAATGTGAAGATGGAATTAGTAATGAAACTACTCCATTTGAAAATGCTGGATTTCTTGGAATATTTTCATTTTGGTGGTTGAATCCGTTGATGAAGAAAGGTAAAAAGAAGATTCTTGAGGATGAAGACGTACCTCAGCTAAGATCAGCGGATGGAGCAGGAACATGTTTTAATCTGTTTAATGAGCAACTGAACATACTAAACAGGAAAGATGAAACCTTGTATACTAATGGCATTACTCCTCTGCCAGCAGAAAGAAATTTTTCATATCTGGGATCTTTGCTCTGATCAAGATATCAACGCTGACGACAGGACCATTATTTCTTCATTGAGGTTGCTGAAGGAAGAGAAGCATTTAAGTATGAGGGCTATGCTCTAACAGCCGGCTTTTTCCTTGCAAAATGCTTGGAATCTCTAGCGCAAAGGCAATGATCAACTCTTCGCTTACTGCAGCTATCTTTCAGAAACAACTTCATGTCTCAAATGCTGCTAAGACAACTCATTCCCCTGCCCACATAATGAACTATGTCACTGTAGATGCTCATAAAATAGGTGAATTCCCCTTTTGGTTTCATCAGATATGGACTACGATACTTCAGCTCGTACTTGTTTTATGTGTAATATATTATTCTATAGGGGTAGCTGCATCATCAGCAGCATTAGTGATTGTAATATTAATTGTACTAGTAAATTCCCCATTAGCCAAGTTGCAGCTTAAGTATCAGATTAACCTCATGATCGCGCAAGATAAAAGGCTAAAGGCCATCACAGAAGCACTTACACATATGAAGGTTCTCAAGTTATATTCTTGGGAAAAACATTTCTTGAATGAGATAAACAAGTTGAGATCTGAGGAAACCAAGTGGCTATCATTAGTTCAAACACAAAAGGAATACCACCTTATACTGTTTTGGTCATTGTTGGTTCTTGATAAAAGAAATTAAGGGAAATAACTGGGAAGATGACAAGATAATAGAAAAAATATACTGGAATAGATGTAAAAGGAACTAAAGCTGAAAATACTATATTATTTTACTGCATTTGGACTACAATTTATAAGAGAAATACTAACTTAAAAGACCTAAAAATCAGCACAAAATATGCTGAAAATAACTAACTCCTAGAGACTAGTTCACTCCTAAAGACTAGTTCAAAATTATTTCAAATTCAAACTAAATTACTGCAGTTAATAGCTGAAACAGTAAAATAATTTTACTGAGAGCAGCTTCTAAAGCATATTTCTAACACTCCTCCTTGCTTTTGAAGCTGCAAATTCTGAATTTGTCCCTTGTAAACCTTTATCTGGAAGCGACTTTGTACGCAAATCTGTCAACTGGTCTTTGGACTTGCAGTGAATCGAGTTCACTTCTGTATTTTGCTGCATCTCATGATTGTTAATGAAATAAGTTGGCTCGTTTTTCAGCTTCATTTGCATCTTGCCTTGAGACTTGTCAACTTTCTTCCAGAATTGCATTTTCTGAAATATTGACAACTTCTTCCTTACCTTATTTTCACATATGTCCTCAGTTGGAGAATTACCTGCACTTAGTAGATTCTTTTGGCTCCATTCTTCATCTTCGGTTGGATCAAATGAGAAATTTTTACCTCTCATTTTAACCCTTAAAATCTCAAGTCCAGTTACATCATAAATGAAACAATATTTATCTTCAAAGGATACTTTAAATCCTTTTTCCATTAGTTGTCCAACACTTAATAAATTTTGATCAATATCAGGAACATAAAGAACATCTGAAATTTTCTTAGTACCTGAATTTGTTGGGATTGCAACAGTTCCTTTTCCTTTAGCAAGAATATAATCACTATTTCCAATTCTGACTTTCTTATTTCCTATAGAAGTGAACTCTTTGAAAAGATTTCTGTCATATGTCATGTGGTTTGTACAACCACTGTCAATCAACCAAAAATCAGATTTTTTGGTTGAAAAAATAGTTGCCACAAACAAGTGATCTTCTTCTTCTTCATTGGCGACTTGGGCATCTGCTTCATGCTTTTGATATTTGCCTTTGCAAATTACAGCTTCATGACCAAGTTGGTTGCAAATTTTGCACTTTGCATCTGGCCTCTTCCAACATTTGAA